>NC_067491.1:25871215-26073715 GCF_947179515.1 Apodemus sylvaticus | reverse complement strand
TGGTTAGAAGGGCAGAGAGGTGCTGAGGAATTAAAGAAACAAGCCGTGCCCTACACAAAGGCAGTTAGCCTCAAACGACTGCTGAATTCCTCTGAAGTAACTCATCTCCCGGAGAGGGCCGAGCATGTTTGCTTAATACTTTTACTTTGGACTACTTACATTAAAGTGACTATAATGTACAAATACCACCACTGTGGACATTTAGAGGGAACTCGGAAAGGGACGTAAAAGGAGAGCAGTGAGTTGTAGGGTGGGGATGTGGAGGTGGGTTTTGTGTAGCTCTAGAATATTCCTCCCCCAACCCACAAGACTGGTGCCTTTCACATTCCAGGGTTTTCAGTGTGGTAGCCTGGGGCCTAGATGGGATGAACTAGAGACATTCCTTAACGCCTGTGGGGGGAGAGTCTCCTACTCTCTTTTTCCCATAACTGGTCAGGAAAGCACATGAGAATTAAAAGCAAAAGGAAGAGCATTATAATCAGAAAACCCAGAGTCTGCTCTACTTTATTGCAGTAAAGAACCAGCAAACTGTATTCCTTTGTGTAACAAATATTTACTGGCTGCTTTCTCTGTGCAAAGCACTCTGTCTGGTTTACTATTGTTCTGATTGTATTATTATTGTTATTATTATTATCAATTATTATTAATCACAGATTGTGACTGGTTTATCATCTAGGCCACTTATGAAAAGCGAAGGCGACACTCAGAGGGGCTGCATTTTGAATAATTCTGAATGCTACAACTTGTGTGTGTGAACAAATTAATGAGTTAAAATCAATGAGTTAAAAAGCCTCACTGAGGAGAAGGCTTGGGGAAGGTGCAGCGCTTGCTCTACAGGACTTAGGACCCCCAGCACCTACATAGCCTGGGCGTGGGCGCGAGCCTACTGCTCTCCATGAGCAAAGGGATGCAGATGGTTGGATCCATGTGGCTGGCCGTCTAGACAATTCATGAGCTTAGTGAAAGGGCCCTGTCTCAAACAACAAAACCTGTGGGAAGGAAGGCAAGGGCGGAGAATACCCAGCGTTCACTTTTGGTCTCCCTGGACACACACACACACACACACACACTTCCACATACACATACACATACCACATACAAATACCTACATCTAATGACCTAGAAAAGCTCAGGTTGCAGAAAGCTCAGATGCTCTCAATGTCTTTTGGGGCATCTTTTGGGCATAGCCTGGAGGGCAGTGAAGTAAAGCAAAAACAAGAAATCCCAAGTTATTTTCTTGCCCGGTTACTATCTTCACGTCCTAAGCCTCTGTGTGTTCAAATGCATTTGACGGGCATCTTTCTTTTTTTGTTTGTTTGTTCGTTTTTTGTTTTTTCTTTGTTCTGCTTTTGTTTTTTCAAGACAAAAAGCCCTGGCTGTCCTGGAGCTCACTCTGTAGACCAGGCTGGCCTCAAACTCAAAAATCCCCCTGCCTCTGCCTCCCAAGTGCTGGGATTAAAGGCATGCGCCACCACTGCCCGGCTGATGGGCATCTTTCTTGGCGAGCGCTAACATTCCTGTCCACATAAGGTTTCTTTTATCACTCAAAATGTTTTCTTCCTACGCAGCCTTCATGATCACGGGGAATTGCAATACTTTGTACGCGATGCTTGCGCAACACATGTCTCATTAAATAGGTTCTTTCCTGACACTTTCTTTTTCTTGTCTCCAAATCTTCCTCAAGATGAAGCCTGAATTCTTCAGGTTTGTTTTCAAGGACTTCTTTGTAAACTGGCTACCAAACCTTCTCGCTTCCTCTCTGCTTGTTTCAAGATTCTTCCTCATGAGATGGCTACCAGTTTGCAAGTCCCCGGCCAGCCTTTTCCCATGTTCCACTGCGTCCTGTCTGCTCCCTGAGGACATGCAGGCCCTGTTAGCCCACATTCCTTATCTTTCCTCTCTTTTGGAAGACACTGACACTCTCCATGTATAACCAGTGATCTTTTCCCCAGAGCTACATACATTTTTTTAACAACCTCAAAAGCCCATATTGCCCCTTGCCATCTCCTTTGCAAGCACCTAGAAGACAGAATCTAGAGCTTCAGCCCAGGGAAACGCCTTGGTCCCTTCGCTCGCCTTCGCCCTTTATTTCCTCCTTACTTTTACCTTTCCCTTTGTACATAAATGACTCACCTCTCGGGTATCCGGCTGAGCATCTCAACCTCTACTGAAGCCTGTCTCTTCTCTCTTAACTTGCCTGTGGTGCTTCTCTGTCATCTCCCTGCTACACTCTGAGTTCCATGAGCACACACCAATCCTGCGGCCATGCATGCATTTCCAGAAGGTGGCTGTACTGGCTGGTTTTGTGTGTCAACTTGACACAGGCTGGAGTTATCACAGAGAAAGAACCTTCAGTTGGGGAAGTGCCTCCATGAGATCCAGCTGTGGGGCATTTTCTCAATTAGTGATCAAGTGGGGAGGGCCCATTGTGGGTGGTACCATCCCTGGGCTGGTAGTCTTGGGTTCTATAAAAGAGCAGGCTGAGTAAGCCAGGGGAAGCAAGCCAGTAAGAAACATCCCTCCATGGCCTCTGCATCAGCTCCTGCTTCCTGACCTGCTTGAGTTCCAGTCCTGACTTCCTTTGGTGATGAACAGCAATGCAGAAGTGTAAGCTCAATAAACCCTTTCCTCCCCAACTTGCTTCTTGGTCATGATGTTCGTGCAGGAATAGAAACCCTGACTAAGACAGACAGTGGCAAAACAGATAGATGCTGGATATTTGCTGATTCAATGAGTGTCTCTTGGTTTCCTTGGTTTCTCTCTCAGGTTAAGTGTTTTAATACATCCCTGTTAGAGAAGAAAAGGCACTCGGCACCGAGGACAGGGATAACTAGGTCGTGCAGACTTGGCCTCTGTGTTCACAGTCCTCTACTAGCTGGCCTCTTGCTTCTTTCTTTCTTTTACTAATACTTAGTTGAAACCTGTGGCTGTTTGAATGAAAATGGCCCCACATGTTCGTAGGGATTGGCACTAACAGGAGGCGTGGCCTGGTCAGAGTAGGCGTGGCTTTGTTGGGGAAGTACGTCATAGGGAGTGGGTTTGAGATTTCAGGAGCTCAGGTCAGGCCCAGTGACTCACTTTCTCTTCCTGCTGCTTGCAAATCCAAATGGAGAATGCTCAGCTCCTCCTGCGCACAGTGTGTGCCTGCATGCTACCACGCTTCCGCCATGATGATAATGGATTAAACCTCTTAACTGTAAGCCAGCCCCAATTAAATGTTTTCCTTTATAAGAGTCGCCTTGGTCATGGTGTCTCTTCACAGCAATAGAAACCCAAACTGAGATACTTCCTATGTGTAGACAACACTGCTAATGTAAGCAAATTGAGGCCACTACCTTTGGTAGCTAAACTCATAGGCTAGACAAAGTGATCTAATACTAACAAGACATGGATGTAATATTGGCTGTGGTGATATGAAAAGAAAATCAAGAGACTAGAGGTCTAGCTCCATTAGTGGCAAGCTTGCCTAACACGTTCAAGACCTTGGGATTCACCAACCCCACCCCCGCCAGCACTTCGTCAAACTGGGTATGGTGATCCAAGCCTGTAATCCTAGCACTTGGGAGACAGAGGCAAGAGTCTGTTGGTGTGCCTTCCCCTCTAGACCAGAGAGGTTGTCTACTAATGAGACAGTGGGAAAGAAACAAATTCTTGCAGCAAACGCTTCTCAGAGCAGTGAACAGTCAATGAGGAAACCTTAAGAGGGCCAAGTGTTGAGATCAGTGATCATCTGTGTCACCTCTTCCAAGGTCCAGGGACCATGGCGGAAGGACTGTGGAAACAAATGTTGGGGGGGAGTGTCTTGGGGTGTTTCCTTCTGAATATAACAGTTTGTTGTAGTGATGTACACACAACGACTATGACAGCGTGTTCAGGGCCTGGAGAGAAGGGTGTGGGAGGAAGGGAGCCCGAGGGCTGGACACTGTTGTAAGTGGAGCGCTAACTGGGCAGAATTGGGGTGGGGGGAGAAGGAGAGATGAGAGAGAGTTGTGGGGAGGTGAATACCATCAGAGCCTATTGTATGCAAGTATCATAGTGTTTAAAATAAAAATACATTTTAAAAACCCCTCTGCATTTTTGCAGCCTCAGAAATCCCTTGCACACTCCAGTGGTTGTAACTGGGGTTTAGCTCCAGACTCGTCCTCTCCCCCGGCACATCTAGATCTGGGGATGCAGCAACATTTGGAAGTTCCTGAGCTCACACTGTTTGTCCTGAGTCGGGACAGAGAGGAGTATAAGAACCCTGCCAGCGTGCTGCGCGAGGAACAGGGCACCCTTCCAAGGGTTTAGCCTGACTCCTCGGCTGCAGTGAACATATCAGAAACAGGCAACCCCAAACTTCCTTAGTCGGTGTTCTGTCATGGTGAAGAGACACCAGGCAGACCTAGCGCTGGAGGGGTAGCCTAGAGTTCTGCATCCCATTGGGCAGGTAGCAGGAAGAGAGCACCTGGAACTAGCTTGAGCTTTTGAAACCGTAAAGCCCACCCCTAGCGATGCACTTCCTCCAGCAAGGCCACGCCTACTCCAACAAGGCCACACCTCCTAATGCCACACCCTAGGCATTCAAATATGTGAGCCTCTGGGGGTCCATTCCTAATTAAACCACCACAACACCCCATGCTGAGTGATTGAATACATAGAGAAATGTTAGATATGCATCAACAGTCATATAAACTCACAGAATGCACACAAAAAGAGCCCGAAATGATGGGCTTAATTCTTTTTTTAAAGGATTTACTTGAGGGTGGGAGCAGGTGGGGGAGAAAACCACAAAAATCTGTTAATGACTTAGTTTAATGAGAGAGATAAATTTTAAATGACAACACTATGCATTTAATAGGCATACATAGGTATTATTAATTTTGTCTAAAGCTAGTACTTCACATTTTAAATGTTTTTTAAAAGATTTATTTATTGTTGTAAGTACACTGTAGCTGTATTCAGACACACCAGAAGAGGGCATCAGACCTTATTACGGATGGTTGTGAGCCACCATGTGGTTGCTGGGATTTGAACTCAGGACCTCTGGAAGAACCATCCTGGGCTAAGAACAGTCATAGCTGTAATTTTACTATTGTTATGAATCTTTCTGCAAATATCTACTATGCTGGGTATCTGATAAGTGACCCCTGTGAAAAGGTCACTTGATGATCCAACAGGGATCGGGACCCACAGGTTGAGAACCACTGGTCTACAGTTGCTGAATCCCGTCTTTGCTGATGAACACACTTGATGTTTCCTGATGTGACGCAGTCATAACACCAGATGAGGTTACCGAGTCCTGAGTAAAATCATTAGTAAGGACCACTTGTATTCTCACATCTTTGCCAGTTTCTTCTTCTTTGTTTTTGTCTTTTCTTTCTTTCTTTCTTTTTTTTTTTTTTTTTTTGGATTTTTGGAGACAGGGTTTCTCTGTGTAGCCCTGGCTGTCCTGGAACTCACTCTGTAGACCAGGCTGGCCTTGAACTCAGAAATCCGCCTGCCTCTGCCTCCCAAGTGCTGGGATTACAGGCGTGCGCCACCACTGCCCGGCCTCTTTGCCAGTTTCAATAGTAGCAGGAGCATATTCTTGGGTCTTGGTATTCAAGTATCTTTAGAACCCCTACTTCACATTTGATGTTGAGCCCTAAAATAGAAGGGTTGTTTTTGTGACTTACATATCTAATAGTCCATTACTCTTTAGGAAAGTTCTCTGATATTGGCTCCAAACTAAGACGATTTGCAAGTTCCAGTTGAAATGGAACAAGTGTGTGTAATTATTAGATTTTAAAAATGTGTCGTGTAATTATTAGATTTTAGAAATATGTACGACTGGCAAAAAATCGACTTGTTATAATTAGGCATAATAATAGATCCTCTGGGTATTAAGGATTTTATATATGAAAGCTATTTGGAAAGAAAAAATCTTGTGGCTTTTTTTTTTTTTTTTTGCTAAAGCAAGTCAATGCAACATACGAAAAGGAAGGCTGTGGGAAAGAAGTCTGAGGCCTGGGCTGCTTCGCTAAGCATGTCTGAACCGTCAAGAGAAAAGAAGGAACTTGGAATCTTCTGTCAGGCAGGCCTTGGTAAACACCCTATGCACAGTGAATGGTTTCATTCTCTCAATGACCAGAGAGCATCGCCACTTTACAGCAGAAGGCATGGAACTTGTGAGCTGAAGCCACCAAGGCATCGCTGTGAAGCTGGCTGGCTCCCGCTCCATCCCCGCCCTGATGGGATGATGGATGGTACACTTCAGTTTCCTCTGTGATCCCAGCCCACCGGACATGAGTTGTATCCGTATGTTTTTAGAGTGACTCTTGAACCACCAATCTGAAAAACACACCACTACCTGATTGTTTAAAAACTCAGGCATGAGCCGGGCATGTTGTTGCAGGCCTTTGACTCCAGCACTGGGAAGTTGAGTTGAAAGCCCGCAGCGAGCTAGAACAGCAGGAACCACATGGAGAGACATAGTATCTATATAGAGACAATGTTTCAAAACAACAACAAAATAAGCGAGGAACAACTAGAAGCACAGAGATCCTTTTATTTATTTACACATGAGGGTGGGGTAAGGCTCGCTAGGCATGGGCGTGGCATTCCGAGGACACCTTTCAAGATTTGGTTCCCCCTGCCCCCCCTCCCCCCCGCCCCGCCTCCCCCCCCCCCCGCCTTCCCCCCCCCCCCCGCCCCTGCCCGCCCGTGTGGGTTCTGGGATCAAACTCAAGTCATCAGCTCTGGGTTGAAATGTTTAAACAGGCCCCTGAACTCATGTTCCAGATCTTGTTTAGTCATCCTTGTCTAGCCTGTTCAAACATTATTACCCCAGAGCTTTCGTTTTGCCATAATGGTGCCTTGTTTTCCTGACCCTTTTCTCTTTCTTCTTGTCATCTTCTTGCCTCTCCGTGACTGTATTTTGTTTTTTGATTGGTTGTTTGGTTGTTTGGTTGGTTGGTTGGTTGGTTGGTTTTTCAAGGCTGGGCTTCTCTGTGTAGCTCCAGGAGCTCTCTGTGTAGATGAAGTGAGCCTTATGTCTCCGCCCCATGTGCTGGGATTAAAGGCCATTTTCTGTAGCTTGTCTGTTCCCTGCATAGACTGGCCAAAGGCTTCCCCTTCCCTGTCTGCCAAGCACCCTTGGGCTCTTGAGAACTTAGTCATCACTGTCATAATCATTCTGGAAAGGGCCGTGATGAGAGGGCCGGTTCAGAAGTCCAGGAGTTTCTACAGTTAATAACACCCTGAGCAAACTAATTATTTTATGATTCACACCCTTCCTGACCCCTCAGGAGAGAAGCGCGGTTGTTAGATGGTGCGGATGTACACGTGATTGAGTATTTAGGTCTTCAGGAGCCGGAGTGAAAGGTTTGCTCTGGTCAGATCGTTTCTTTGATCTCAGGACAAATGCACTTACATAAGGAACTTCAAACAGTTAAAAACCTCCTAAGGATTAAATTACGCACTTAATTATAATTACAGACATTTTCATATTAGGGAAACAATATAACCACAAATATTCTTTCACAGAATAGTGACTGATTCAATAAAGAAATCAAGATCAAAGAGGTGAATTATTCTTTTTTTTAAAAATCTGATAGTTTTAAGCACATGGAACTCGGCAATTAATTTTTACAGAAAATCATACAGAATTGTTCTAGGGAAGAGCTTGCTAGTCTGGTTTAAGAATTTTAAGAGTGTAACAAATAATTTTGGTGTATATATTTTTTTAATTTTTGTTTCATTTATTAGTGTGTGTGTGTGTGTGTGTGTGTGTTGGGAAGGATGTGTGACACATTCATGTGGAGGTTCAGAGGACAACATTGTGGGGTCCGTTTTCTCTGTCTGTGTTTATGTGCATTCCAGAGATCAAACATTAGTCATACTCACAGCCAGCGTTTTTTAATCTACTGAGTTATCTCGCAGGCTCTGTGTATGCGTACAATTAATTTGTTATTCGATCAAGAAAAAAATATTTTAATGAAAATAGATAAGGATGTAGCTAAACCAAATGTTAGTCTCTTTCTTTTTATTACAGAGAAGTATGTTTTTAAAAAACCTCCAACAGCATGGAAGTGGAGAGACAGTGATGACTGTATAGGGATTACGGCTAGGCATAGCTCTCAAGTCCTGCCACTAGGTGGCGCCAACAGGCTTTTCCAGCCCCTGCCTTAAACCATGGCTTTTGAAGAAGGTCCTTACTCAAAACACAGCATCCACCTGTTAAAAAACCGTGTTCCGGACCATGGCTTTCCACCAATCTACACTTTCCATGCATCTGACAGCTAAGACCGGACAATAATATACCTGACACAAGGGCGAACAGTTGCTCTGGCAAATTACTAGATGCTTAAGGAGATACTTAACCGTTGAAAATCTTGGGAAAGCAATAAAAATAAAAGACACCATGACTGCTAGGGAAAAGAAAGAGCCCATGGGCCCTTTCTGGGTTCCCTTCCCAGAACCTTAGCATCTTCCATCAGTCACGGGGTTCCCATTTCTTTGTTTCTTGGGTGATAAAAATGATAGACTGACATTAGAGGAATTGATTTTAAAATCCCTTAAGTAAAAGCTTTTGGTTGATGAAACCTACAGAAGGCTTCAGAATTGAATATGGATGCAGAAGAAAACATGGCAGGAGAATGGAATAGTGCTGGATCACTGAAGACCAGGAAACTTATACACACCGACAAAAACAGAGCCAGCAAGTTGCATTTATGTAAGTGTGTGGGTGTGTATGTGTGTGTGTGTGTATACATATATATATATATATATACAAATACATAATATATTTTTATATTATATATATATATGTATATATATATATATATGAAGGATCAACATTCTTTTTTTGGTTTGTTTTGGGTTTTTTTGTTTTTCAAGACAGGATTTCTCTGTGTAGCTCTGGCTGTCCTGGAACTCACTCTGTAGACCAGGCTGGCCTCAAACTCAGAAATCTGCCTGCCTCTGCCTCCCAAGTACTCAGATTAAAGGCGTGCACCACCACTGCCCAGCATATATATGTAACAATCATTAAAAGAAGCCACCAACATGGGAGGGGTTGGAGGGAGAAAATGGAAGAGGGAAGTGATATAATTATATTTTAATTATATATATGTATATTATATATAAATTAGGTGCTGGAGAGATGGCTCAGCAGTTAAGAGCACCGGCTGCTCTTTCAAGGACCCACAAGATCACTGACTCACAACCATCTGTAACTCCAGTTCCAAAAACCCAACGCCCTCTTCTTCTGGTTTCCATAGACAAATGGGCACATGTATGTTATACAGACATACATGTATGCTGAACACCCCACACACAAACACACACACACACACACACACACACACGAAGATTAATTTAAATAAATAAATATTAAAAACAGGAAGAAAAAAATTAATGCTCACTGACAATATCTGGAAAACATATTTGAAATAAGAAACAAAAATCAAATTACAACCAAATCAATAGTAATAGTAATTTAGAGACCAATGAAACAGAAGATTACTGAAATCTCTCAGTTCCTGGAATCTTTCACGTTTAAGTCTGTTGCAATATGTTTTAGGGTTTAAGCCCTTTCTGACTTTTCTTGCCTAGTTCAGGACACAGTGACTGATATCTTTCTATAAGCCACCTAGACATAGACCAGAACCCAGACCTTCTGGTCTATTTTGATTTTGTAACTAAACTTTTTATTTTCAGAAAATTCCACAGTCACATTTTGGAGAGAGGGACAGAGGGAAACAGAGAGAGAGAGACACACACAGAGAGAGACAGAGAGACACAGGAAGAGAGACAGAGACACAGGAAGAGAGACAGAGAGACAGACACAGAGACACAGAAGAGACAGACAGACAAACAGAGGAACACAGTGGAATCCTAAGCACCATCAACACAGTTTGCTCTTCTGGTGACAGAGCCCAGGCAGGATGACCACAATCCAGACACAGGCAGCCCCACCCACCCCACCCACATGGCCCTGCATTTCCCTTCTCTCTGTGCATTCTATACTCACTCGCTTCTCCCCTCCCTACTCCAGAACCACTCACTTGTTACATTTCAGGAATGTCATTTCAGGAATGTCATATAAAGGGAATCATACGGTTTCCATGCAAGGGCTGGGGATCAAACCCAAGACCTCAGGCGGAGTGCCAGGCAAGAGCATGCCGCCAACTCAGATATGGATTTATATTTTTTGTATACACACACACACACACACACACACACACACACACACACACACACACATATATATATATACAGTTGTTCGTGCACATAGATGCATACATCTACATACACCCACATGGCACAGCACACATGTGGACCTTCAGAGAACAGCTTTCAGGAATTGGTTCTCTGTTCCCACTACATGCTTTTTGGAGTATGTATTCATCTCACAGGCTTGCTGCTTTAGAGTCTTTCCTGAATTCTATCTGCTTATTCTTCTACTGAGGTTTATTGCGTAATTCTTTCTTTCTTTGCTTTTTTTTTTTTTTTGAAACAGGGTCTCACTGTTCACTATGTATGTAGTGTTGGCAGGACTAAAAACTTCCTATGTAGACCAGGTTAGCCTCTGACTCCTAGAGCACCTCCTGCCTTTGCTTCCCGAGTGCTGAGATTAAAGGCACGCCCTGCCACATCTAGCTCTTTGGTTTTCTCTGTTGTTGTATTAGAGCTGTGTATATATTTTTACCTCTACCATGTGCAGTTTTAAGTATCTTCTACAGTGCTAGTTTAATGGTCATAATTGTTTTAGTCTACACTTAACATGGACGGTCTTTATTTCTCCTTTGAGGATTAATGTATATATTCATCTACATGAATAGTTCTTTCTGGGCTTAAAATACATGACTCCATGTCCTGTATTCTTGCAGTGATGTCTGCTGATGTATGTGAGTGTGTGTATGTGTGTGTGTGTGTCTTGTTTCCAGCTCCCCAGCATGGCCTTCTCTCAAGATGGTGCCTGCCTGTAGCACTTAGATATCGAGAATGGCTGGAGAGATGGCTCAGCGGGAAAGAGCACCGACTGCTCTTCTGAAGGTCATGAGTTGGAATCCCAGCACCCACATGGTGGCTCACAACCATCCGTAAAGATATCTGATGCCCTCTTCTGGTGTCTGAAGACAGCTACAGTGTTCTTACATATAATAGATATCGAGAATGACGCTGTGAATTTTTCTCCAACACAAGCCTACTCCGCTGGTGAATCCCTGAGTCCCTTGTGCTTTGATAATCTTACCACAGAGGCTGCCACATCCTTGGGTTTACTTTTTGATTATGACCTCAAGCTCTATCCCGTCCCACTGGGAGACAGAGCTCAGCCTGTGGCCTTTCTGTTCTACATTGTCCTGCTTCTCTGAGCTGTTTTTGTTTGTTTTGGTTGGTTTGGGTTGGATTTTGGAAACTGGTCTTCCTTTCCATATATACAGGATTTTTTTTTTTTTTAATTTATATGAATGAGTACACTGTAGCTGTCTTTTTTTTTTTTTTTGAGACAGGGATAATTTTCATTTGATTCTTTCTCATATCTTCTATTTTTTTCCACTAAAAACTTTCTAGCATTCTTTTGTGTTTGTTTCTTTCTTTCAAGTATGTTTGTAATGGCTCATTGAATTGTTTGGCCCTGCCCATCTTCCCTGGCGAGTGTAGTGCCAATGGAGATAGCTAGAACAAACCTCAGGATGCAGAGGTTTTGTAACCCAATAGTCCTCATTCCAACAACAACAACAACAACACAATTATCAGTCATACTACGAACCAGAAAGAGCTGAATCTCAATTAAAAAGACTCAACAGCTGCCAACCCTCCCCCTGTCAGGTGGGTTAGAAGAATCTGGCAAATATTTCAAAGCAGCTACTTGTAGGCCCTGGTGCTCTCGGCACTAGAGAAAGTCTTGCTCTGTCCTATTAGGCTTCTTCAAACACCACCATAGTGGGGAGGGGCAGGCATCTGTCTTTCCACAAAGCAGAGAAAGCCGAGATCCTCAGAGTCATGGAGTATTGGGGGTAGAGAACATAAGTCCTAACGCCAGCCTAGATTTCCCTTAGACTATGTTATTGAGAGCTCTGAGGTACTTAACTTCAGCCTGAAGAAGATGGAATTCCTATCTCCACATTTGTCTTTTCCTTGCTTGGATAGGAGTGGAGGCATTTTGCCCCTGTGGTGTTTTGTGATCTTCAAAGGGTCTTCCTTTCTAGGCTATTTGTCTCCTGGTCCTTCTGTTAGACAAAGCAGTCGTCTTAAGATGTCCTTATCTGTTGGTCTGTGCCAACGGAATTAGTGTATATTGGGTGTCTCTACAATCTGAAGTATATGAAACCAAAAGAAAACTTAATGGACGTTGCTGCTGCTATGATAATCCATGACTCCCACAGTGTCCTGCTGCTCTGCCTGTTTTTCCTCTTTCTCAGTCAGGTTAGTTTGTTTTATAAATGGCCCTGGATTTTTGGTTAACAGTAGGATGAGTAAAGAAATATGTCTTATATCCCTCAACAGAAGAGTGGATGCAAAAAATGTGGTATATATACACAATGGAGTACTATTCAGCCATTAGAAACAAAGAATTCATGAAATTCTTAGGCAAATGGATGGAGCTAGAGAACATCATACTAAGTGAGGTAACCCAGTCTCAAAAGATTAATCATGGTATGCACTCCTGGAAAACTGGAATACCCAAAACATAATCCACACATCAAATGAGGTACAAGAAGAACGGAGGAGTGGCCCCTGGTTCTAGAAAGACTCAGTGTAGCAGTATAGGGCATAATCAGAACAGGGAAGTGGGAAGGGGTGGGTGGGAGGACAGGGGGAGGGAAGGGGGCTTATGGGACTTTCAGGGAGTGGGGGGCCAGAAAAGGGGAAATCATTTGAAATGTAAATAAAAATATATCGAATAAAAAAAAAGAGATATTAAGGAAAAGTGAAATAAAAGAAATATGTCTTATTTATGTTCCTTTTAATCCCTTCTTTAAGATAATAGTCTCTCCCTAGCAAAGAGAGCAAACTGAAACAATCAGTTTAGATCCATTTGGGAAGCAATCATTACTTTTTTTGTTTGTTTGTTTGGATTTTTGGATTTTTGGTTTTTCCGAGACAGGGTTTCTCTGTGTAGCCCTGGCTGTCCTGGAACTCACTTATAGACCAGGCTGGCCTCGAACTCAGAAATCCGCCTGCCTCTGCCTCCCAGAGCGTTGGGATTACAGGTGTGCGCCACCACCGCCTGGCTAATCATTACTTTTTAAGAACTCCTGATGAAGGCAGAACTACCTTGTGGCCTCCTCCTAAGTAGTAAATGTTATCCCTACAGTCCAAAACTCCACGACTGTTGTTAAATATGGTTTTGCCTCTTACCACACGGCAGCTGCTTTCCAGTGATCAGGTGTCATAAATGGCAAATATTATGCTTATTTCAAAATGGAGACTTGAAGAACAATAAACTAGAGTCTAGATTGGAACCCAGTTCTGTATAAGACCGAACAATGAAAGTATACCTCTGCCACATGGATGTATTCCTTTGTAATCAAAGCCAATGCCTGTAGCAGAGACCTCCAGGGGCGGCAGCCACTTGCCTCCGTGTTCCTTTGTGTCTCTGATGTATGGAAACAGGCACTGTTCTTTAATTGCCTGAGATGTGAGCTGTGCCAGCATGGTGAATCACAAGACAATGAAATGCTTCATGTGGCTTTTAGAGTTTCCAAGCTCTCGAGCCTCAGGGTAAATGCATTCCTGCCCAGTGAGGTGTTACAAGGTGGTGTATCAATTTCTACCATTTCAAGTTATATAAAAGCACCTTTCCTATAGCCGATGTTGTCCTTCCCATTAATCAAACAGACAGCCTTGATATCATCCTTCAATCCATTCTTCTTTCCTTCTGCACACACAGATCTCTAGTCACGTCTTTTTAGATAAATACTTCTCATATGTTGAAAAACACGCAGGTTTGTTCTTTTGTAGTTCATAGACTGTCTAAATGTCTCCTCGAATTTCCGGGTGTATCTTAGCAAACATGCTGGGTCTTTCCTTACTATTTAAAAGACATCACATAAGAGGATGCTTGTTGAAAGCTGATCATCTTAGAGTTGAAATATAAGTCAAGCGGTAGTGATACATGCCTTTAATCCAAGCACTTAAAAGGCAGAGGTAGGCGGATCTCTGTGAGTTCAAGGCCAGCCTGGTTTACAAAGTAAATCCAGGACAGCCAGGGCTGCACAGAGAAACCCTGTTTGAAAAAAAAAGGAGGAAAGAAGGAAGGAAGGAAAGAAAGAAAGAAAGAAAGAAAGAAAGAAAGAAAGAAAGAAAGAAAGAAAGAAAGAAAAAGAAAATTTAATTTTCAATGCATATTTTTCAACTAATTTTAAATTAGTGTATATTAAGTACCCACAAGATGCTGGCCCTCTATGAGATGTTAGGGTACAATAAAATGAAAAATGAAAAAGAAAAAGATCTGTGTTGGCCTTAGAAGAATTAAAAGAACAATTTACATAGAGAACAATTAACTGATTCCTTCTTGGAATCACTGTGGCCTTACACTTTACTACTAAACCATTGTGGGCTAAGGAACATAAGAGAGACCAAGTCTATCCTTTGGCCATGACTTCTTCAAAGTTTAAGTGATGTGCATTTTATAACCTTTATATCACTTATATTTATTAAGGGTGGTTCTTTTCCATATCCCCATGACTTGTTTATATACTTGGCAAACATTTGCTGAGGGCCTTCTTGTGTATCAAACCCTTATTTAGTATGTATAATGCTATATAGCACAGGGAATGACAGTGTACAGAGTATATTCATTGACTTGGAGTTGTTCTCAGTGAAGACATGGTGGTAATTATAAACCATGATGAAGGCTAAGAACAGAGAGGCGCCAGGTCCTTGGGCCATGGGCATGAAGAACATCAGAGAAAGGCAATATTTGGAGAAACAATATTTGAGTTGAGTCTCAAAGTAAATGTGATGTATTCAGGGCCCAAAGGGGAAAAGGAGGAGCCACTATCAAAGGTTCTTCTGTTACTATCATCCAACATTAGATGAAGCAGAAACAGAGATGAGATTGCAAACTAAGGTCACGTCATGAAGAAAAGATTGGCGTTTATTCTGAAGCACACTGGGGAAAAATTTTTACTTCTAGTAGTGTAATCATTAGATGGATATTTTGTAATGTGATTTTTATTCGTTTTTGATCATTTCATATGGGTTCATAATGTATGCTGGTCACTCTCATTCCCTACTCTCTCCTGTCTCCCTGCTCCCCTGGCCCCTCCCTTCTTCTGCAAATCTCTGTCTCTAGAGTTTAGCCAGGGCAATCAGTACGAACATGGGTTTGGGGCTATATATGGCGGTCTAATGGAATCAGCAGTGAGGGCATAACTGGAGATAATGGGCACCCATCTCTCAGAAACTGTCACTAGTCAATATTGTACTTGTAATGGTCTTGGTTACAGTTTCCATTGCTGTACAGAGACACCATGATCAAGGTCACTCTTGTAAAGAACAACACTTAATTGGGGCTGGCTTACAGTTTCAGTTCGGTTCATTCTCATCATAGCCAGAAGCATGGCAGCATCCAGGCAGGCCTGGCGCTGGAGGAGCTGAGAGTTCTAAGTCTTATTCCAAAGTCAAAGAGGAGAAAACTGAATCTTTCAGACAGTGGAGGAGAGTCTCAAAGTCCACCCCCACAGTGACACACTTCCTCCAACAAGACCACACGTACGACAACAAGGACACACCTCCTAATAGTACCATTCTGTGGGCCAAGCGTATTCAAACCACCACACCTTTCCAAGCCCACCCATGTCCATGTCCTGTCCTGTGCAGTCCATTGCAAGTACCCGTTCATGTCTGCAATGGTTTTTATCAAGGCTAGAAAATAATGTTTCACAGCCCTTCACCCTATCTTCCTACTCTTAAATGTGTCTTTTTTTTTAAACATTTTTTTATGTATATGAGTACACTGTTGCTCTCTTCAGTCACACCCGAAGAGAGTATCAGATCCCATTACAGATGACTGTGAGCCACCATGTAGTGGCTGGGAATTGAACTCAGGTCCTCTGGAAGTGCAGTCAGTGCTCTTAACCTCTGAGCCATCTCTCCAGCCCTCTTACATGTGTCTTGTTCCCTCTTTTGTAAGGTTCCCCAAACCTTAGAGGCAGTGCTGTAAACATCTTGTTTATGGCTAAATATTAGGCTATCACTGATTCTTAGCATCTTGCAAATATCCCTGAGTCTGTAACAAAAGTCTTCTCTGCGTGAAGCTGAGAATAGTGTTTGTCTGTGGATATAGACATACATATTGAGAAAGTACTTGACACGATACATATTTACAAAACCCCATGTGGACCTCTAACCTTCTCAATGTCAGCCATGGGTTCCCTTCCATGGGACAGGCCTCACACCCAATCAGAGGTAGTTATTTCTGTACCAGTTACAGCACAATTGTATACATTTATTTTTCTGGTAGTTTGCTTTTTTTTTTTTTTTTTTTTTTTTTTTTTTTGTGGCTCACAGAGTTCACAGATAGGTAAGACCCACGATATCTTTTATCTTCCAGAAGCCTCCATGGCACCCTCTATGACTGACAGCTAGCCAACAGGAAGTTCCCAACTCAGTTCCAGGCTACATTCTCTGCATCTTGCAACCTGCATGTTGTCTTCAGCAACAGGATATTATTCTCTAAGTCTGGTGGAAAGTTAAGAGCCTGTATTGTTTTGAGGGCTATCTGGGGCCACCCTACCCAACTCCTCCAGAGATATCCCACACCTAGGTCTTGAAGTTTTGTCTATTAACACAATGCTTCTGGGCTCAGCACTATCTAGTCGTGGAGGGTTACAATCTTCTCCTTTGTAATAGAGCACTCACAGTCACCAGGAAATTAGAAAGGGCCGTTGTAGGGAGAGTGAATGGTAGAACATAATAAAAAGGAAAATAAAGAAGTATACGATAGAGGGAAACATTTGAACAGGGGAGAAAACAGGACTGTGGAGATGAGAGTACATAGGACTGCTACCGACTCAACCCTGATTTTTAAATTTTTTTATTTTTATATGGAGGATGACTTACTCATCATCCATGGAGCTCTCTCCTGGCTAGAACAGACAAGAAATTTTGAAATGAAAGATAAGGTTGCAGTAGCTAAGATGTGAGAGTCTCACGGGGTTGGGGAGAACAGCCTATTGGAACCGCTGGGATTCTGATTAGATACACAGAGATTATCAATTACACATTTCATCGATTTTAGGTAGATCTTTTTCATGGTTTGAATGTATGCCCAAACGTGAGTACATTGTGTGTTTGATGGTCTGTCTCCTTTACTGCCAGTATTGATTTTTTTTCTTTCTCTGTAGGCACATCGTTCACATGAAATACCTTTGGTATAGTATAATTTGGGGGAGATGAAAAATTTTCAAAGAAGACGATCAGATTTGGAGAAAGATGGAGAAAGTCGTCAAGTGTGAGAGGCAGGAAGGGGTGGGGATTTCGTTGCTGCTGTTTATTTTATGTTGGGGATTGAAGGCAAGGCCTTGTGTTTGCCCAACTGTGCTTAACCTCGGGAGATGCTTCAGCACAGGCTTTGCATATTAAACAAGATCTCTCAGGTATTTGCATGCATATTAAAGTCTGAGAGATACCGATCAAGTGTTTCACAACTCAAGAGAGTTAGGAAATCCATTCGGCCCGGCACTGCTGTCAATTTTGTAAATGTATATGGCGGAGCGGGAGAGGAGGGGATTGATTACTGACAGAAATAATGTTATAATGTAAATATTATAAAATTAGGGTAAGCACTATTTAAATTGGTGTTAAATAACTTATTTATTAACTGCAGATTATGGTCAAAAGATTTGACACCTCTGACCCAGAGAGTACCTGGAACTGAAGTCAAGGGCCACTGTCTGGAGGAAAGTACTAAATTGTGACTATAAAGTCCATCTTCTGAAATTTTAGTGCAATGCCTACTATGGGATGTGAATTTGGAAGAAAACCTAGAGAGAGCAGAGGGAGGTGGTAGTAAGTCTGAACTGTTGTATCTGCTGCTGTAGTTTACTTGGAAGTGGTCCTTTAAGCTGAGCCTGGTAATCACTGTCAAGTTTCCTCTCTCCATGTGTCCCCACTTCCTTTCACTCAATCTTCACCACTGACAGGCTCTGAATATAAAGCTCTCCGTGGCAACCAGCAAGAGCCCAGAACACTGGTCGTCGCCTTATAAAGTAGGAGAAAGCAGCCTCTAATGGCTTCTACATGGCTAGAGGCACACACACACAAACACACTCACACAGACACACACACACACACACACGACAAACACAGACTCACTCAGCCAAACACATCCAAATACATACAGACACACAACCTGTTTGCCATTGATTATATACGTCCTGTGTTAGGTAAGTCCTGTGTTCTTCCAGCCTTTTCCACTTAAGGGAGAACCTAGCTGCTTTCCTTAGCAGGATATTAATGACTAGCTATCACCAGTGTGACGTGCCACTCATAAAACTCTACTGTGTTTTGCCATCCTATTTCTTGATGGTGTTGAAATTCTCCTAAATAGTAGAAGGTGTTAAGAAAGCAAATAAGAACACTTTATTCTTTCAAGGGGAAAATGTCAGGTGCTGAGACATATTTCTTCTTAGTCAGACATCAACAGTTGAAACCTAAAATTCAGCTTCATAGATAGTAGTAGGTAAGGCAAACCTCTCAACTGGGGTCTTCACTCAGTTTGTTCATTTATGGTCTATTACTTATTAAGTGCTGGCCACTTGAATTGAGGACTCACTATCGTTTGTGGTTGTAGACTGAGGCGTGAGCCCCCTTTCTTTGGGATGGATCACATACAACGAACACCTAAGTGTTGGAGACTCAAACTAACGGAATTGTTCTGGATAATCTTTTCCAGCCGATTAAGCTTCTCTATGTCTTCTGCTGTCACGTGTAGAGCATTTAATGTCACACGCATTCAGTTCTTTACCCCTCCACTGAAACTTCAAAGAAGAGTCAGAGACCCAAACATCCAAAAGTCAGCAATTTGGGGCATTAGAAATGTCCTTAGCTCAGCATGTGTGCTGTTAATAAATAACAGATTTAGAAGCTTGTGTTGCCTTTGCAATGTTTTTAAAGGGGAAAAAAATTAAATTGTAGAGGATTGAATAAATTTTAACCACGATGGTTGATAGGGTTTCAGTATAAATCCAATTTTTTAGCAATTTATAAACATGATATTTTGGTAGTGATAGGGCATTTTGAAACTATCCACATTCATGAACTTAAAAAAAAAAATGATGTGCGTGCCAGACTGACTGAAACCCATCATTTACTCCGCAGACGTTGCAACATTTCACTGATAGAAAACCACACCGGGCAGGCTAATTACCTAACAATCACTCACTCAACAGATTGTTTTAACATCTATTATTTTTAAGGAATTTGTGGGGATGAAAATGAAAGTCTTTGCACAATTTCACGGCAGTGTCTCTCGACAGGGAATTTTAAGTCTGGGCAGGGTAAGGACTGAAAAATTAGTGTGCTACTGGGTAACATGGTATCAAATCCCTCCCTGTGCTCGCCAGCTGACAGTTCCGTCACCATTGGGTGTCCGCCATTGATCAATGAGCTGTTTTGGAGCAATAAAGTGAACTTTTTATCAGTGAAATTCCCTTGATATGATACTTGTCCACACATTTCATAGTTTACCGATTCTTTGCGCTCCTCTCCTGGAATATAATAAGCTCCGTGCAAGCAGACATTTTGTGGATTTCATTCAATGTTCCATCCTCAGTGCCTGTCACTACCTGGCATGTGGTTGTACTACACAGGAACCTAGCAAATGAATACGGAATGGATCTAGATGGATCGAGCTTCAAAAATCTACATTAAAGTAAAGGAAGCAAGGTTCAGTGGCAATCGAGTCTTCGTGTAAAAATGGATGCGCAACTTGCATGAACACACACTTATGAAGTCTGAGCGCATGCGCGTGGGGCCATCCGGAGACTCGCGGAGAGGACGCTCAGGAAAGTGGGCCACGGGTTATCGCACATGAGGCAACGCAACAACATACCTGGCCATCACTTTCTCTCTGTAGCTTTGAATATTAGACCATATAAAACATTTAAAAAAATTAAACATGTTAAAAACTAACTTTAAAACATCCTGATTTAAGGGGCTGGGGAGAAGGCTCAGCAGTTAAGAGCACTGGCTGCTCTCCCAGAGGACCTAGGTTCAATTCCCAGCAACCACACGGCACTCACTACTCTGTATCTCCAGCTCTGGGTGATTGACATTCTTCCACAGACATACAAGCAGGCAAAACACCAATGCACCTAAAAGAAAAATGAATCACTTTTTTAAAAAAATGGTCATTTAGTACAGCATGGTGGCTCACACCTTTAATCCTCACACTTGGGAGGCGGAGGCAAGTAGATCTCTTTGAGTTAAGGCCAGCCTGGGGCCCGGAGAGATTCCTCAGCAGTTAAGAGCACTGACTGCTCTTCCAGAGGTCCTGAGTTCAATTCCCAGCAACCATCTATAATGAGATCAGAACCAGCAGAATGGGCTCACAATCATCTGTAATGGGATCAGATGCCCTCTTCTGGTGTGTCTGAAGAGAGCGACAGTGTACTCACATACATGAAATAAATCTTTTTTTAAAAAAAGAAAAAAGGCCAGCCTGGTCTACAGAGTGAGACCAGGACAGCCAGGGCTACAAAAACAAACAAACAAACAAACAAATCCCACTAACAAGAAACAAACAAAGCAAAAAACAAAAACAAAATAAAACTCCAGCTGTTTTACAGAATGAATGAAGAGTATAGAAACGTCTGAAGCAGAACTAATATGCAGAAAAAGCCCACAAGGTAAACCATTGGAGTTGAGCTTTTTAGGGAGGGGAGAAAAGTCTCCCATGCCTTGCCCTGAGCACTGGGAGCTTGTGGCTTCACCCCATCCTCAATGCCAGCTTCCAGAGGGCACCACTGTCCTCTTTTCTCTGTAGACACTGGGCTACTCCGTGCCAGTCTAGTCTATCTGAAGTCTCTTCATTCCTAGTGAATCATCTCTGTCTTTGTTCCAAGCTCCTGCCTCCAGTGAGTTCTTACCTCTGTACAGAGCTGGCTCCTACCCTGTCTTTTAGATTTTCTTTAGACGCCTACTTTTGGTCACAAATTCCTTTCCACAACTGCAGTGCTCTGTGAAGGTGGGGCCGTCACTTCTGTGTCTACTTGCCAACAGCACCTTCGCTTGACTGAAAATTCTGAGGACAGTGTTTTGCTGTGGGTTTTAACAGATCAAACCAAATCAAAGTGGCATCAGATCCCAAAACAGACCAGTTTTTCCTGAAGACTCCCTGAAGATTCACAGATTCAGCCTACCTGAGTCAGAGTGACAAGGAAGCTGTGTCTTAATCCTTACAAAACAGAAGTTGATATTAACTGTCAGTTATTCCTCTATTGTTCTGTTTACCTGTCTCCACCTCAGGGAACCCACAGTTCTGCATTGCTCAGTGGGGACGCCATTCTATTGTGTGCGACTAACCAATCAGATTTATAACTGAGGGATATTTTGACAATTCATAGGAAAAAATCGATGCAACATTTCTTGAGTAAAGGACTATACTCCTTTGCTTTATGTGGCTTATATGTTGTCTAAAAACTAAGAGCAATTTCTGTTGGAAGATGAAGGAGTCAGACCTCCTTCTAGGGGCTTTGGAAATATTAGTTTCTAATACCGATACCTACTGGGAAAGAATACATTAACTTTATCCTGGGGTGTCACTGGCTCTACCAGCCACACTCCAGGGCAGGCCCAGTAGTTGACCAACCCAAAATGGGCTCTATATTTGTGCATGTGTGTACTTTTTGTTTTGTTTTGTATCATTGATTTTCTTCTCTCTCTTATTTTGTTCTCATTGTCATTTTTTGTTTGTTTTTTTCTTTTTTTCTGAGAGAGAGAGAGGGAGGGAGAGAGAGAGAGAGAGAGAGAGAGAGAGAACATGAAGTTGGGTAGACCAGAAAGTGAGAAGGGTCTGGGAAGAGTTGGTGGAAAGAAACAAATTTGCTCAAGATATATCGCATAAAAAGATTTAAATAAAAAATTTGGAGTTCAAAACAAGTTAACCTTTTTAAAAATATTTATTTATTTATTTAATGTATGTGAGTACTCTGTTGCTTCAGACACACCAGAAAAGGGCATTAGATCCCATTACAGATGGTTGTGAGCCACCATGTGGTTGCTGGGAATTGAACTCAGGGCCCCTGGAAGAGCAGTCAGTGCTCTTAACCACTGAGCCATCTCTCCAGCCCCACAAGTTAACCTTTTTAGCAATAAGACAACTCACCTACCCAAGAGATCTCTGACCAAAGATGACCATACACAGACTACACATGAAGGATGGATATGTCCATGGTTAATAAAGGTATCAGTCTTATCAGCTTAATGGTTGTACATTCACAGAACACTTTCCAAAGCTGGCCTGTTCTCATTTCCCATGTAAAGATCCAGAAAACAGTGAGCTTCTGTCTGACAAATCTTGTCTGATATAAACGCCTGCTGAATGTCGCATGGTCGTGCAAAGACAGATCCTCAGATGAGTCAGAACAGTGTGGTTTGTTTACTCCAGGGATTCTTAGTCTTTTATTGAATACGAAGTCCTAAAATTCTGATGAGAAATGGATAAAACCTCAATGGAGTATACAAAGTGAGCGATTTGCACTCTTATTTTCCTGTAAATTAACCCTTTACTGTATAACCAAAGGATGGATCCTAGAATCAGACAGACTGACAAAATATTTTTTGACAAAAAATTTGCATTATGTCTATACCTCCTTTTTCTGACTTGGTCAAAAGAATACTAATGCTCCTCTCCTGGGACTCTTTAAAGAGTTAGATTAGGGACTGTATATAAAGTGCGACATTCAGCAGGCGTTTATATCAGACAAGATTTGTCAGACAGAAGCTCACTGTTTTCTGGATCTTTACGTGGGAAATGAGAACAGGCCAGCTTTGGAAAGTGGGTACCTACCTCCTCCACCTTCTCCTCCTCCTCCACCTCCTCCTCTTCCTCCTCCTCCTCCACCTCCTTCTCTTCCTCCTCCTCCTCCTCCTCCTCCTCCTCCTCCTCTTCCTCCTCCTCCTCCACCTCCTCCTCGTCTACCTCCTCCTCCACCTCCTCCTCCTCGTCTACCTCCTCCTCCTCTTCCACCTCTTCCTCTTCTTCCTCTTCCTCCTCTTCCTCCTCTTCCACCTCCTCTTCCTCCTCCTCCTCCACCCCCTCCTCTTCCTCCTCCTCCTCCTCTTCCCTCCACTCCTTCTTTTCCTTTTCCTCCTCCTCCTCTTCTTCCTCCTCCTTATTCTTTTTTGATTGAGGTCACAAGGGTAGACCTGTGAGGACTGCAAAGTGAGTGTACTATGTGTTCATAGTCTCTAAAATCATCTATTAAACTATTGAAAAATTATTACTTTTAGAAATTTTAATTCAAGCATGTTTAAAAGTAAAGGTCAGCTTTTGATTTTGCTCAGAAGAATATCAAGAGTGGTGGAAACTGATATATGGTTTGCCCAGATCAGTTATGTTATTAGTGCTATCTAGTTGGCATCAGAAAACAGTGACAAACTTTGATTCGTGTAAGTCAATACAACATCCACACAACTTGAAATGACTTCATAGCTGCTTCACTCTTGTGAATATTGAATATGCCTTGGTGAGGTATATAGATTTGAAGGTTTTTTTTTGTTGTTGTTGTTCGTCAAAAAGAATGATGAATTGATTCTTTAATTTTAAGTTTAGCTGGGTGGAAGAAACACTGGGCTGGATTCAGGGGTGCACTTTATTTATTTATTTATTTATTTATTTATTTATTTATTTATCTAAGGTGGTGAAGATCTGTGCTAGCAGAGAAGCTAGTGAGAACCCCCTGGGATTCGGGCCAGAGAAAGTACTTCCTGAAAGGAAATTTGATATGTCTCCTATGCTTTTGAAATGGTAGTTGATCCACAGAACTCTATGGACTCCTTCAGAGGCATCTATAATACTCCGTATAGGACCAGGATGAGAAGATTTACCCTAGTTCTCAGAAGCAAAAACCATTTACAGTCACAGCAAACAGGGTTGTGTCCCAAAGGGTTTTGAGCAGCTTTCCCTGACTACCTGCTTCCAAAGTTCTATCAAAGATTTGAAGCTCTATCCCATGGAAAGGCTGGACACTGTGTGTCCTTCTAGTCTGACTTTTTTCCTTAGGCAACATTTCTCTGAAAAGCTGAATCCAGGGGTTGGGCTATCATGACGTTCACACCTTCCGCAGTAGCAGATGGGACTCAGAATCTCAGCAGAGCCCATCCTCTGACTGTGGACCAGGCCAAGGAGCCACCGCTGCGAGCATGAGGACCGCCCTCAGCGAGTGGCTCATCTACGAGTTTCTACAGGCTCCTTCCGTGTGGACAACATCTGCACAAAGTTTTCCTTGATGAAGATCCTCATATACAAAGGGGGAACATCATGATTTGTCAACTTTAAAAAAAAAAGAAAAAAGGATTTCAGAAAAGTTGGAAGAGTCCCTGCACCGCACTGGTATCGGAACACAAATAAAGGATGAGGATTATGTCTGCTAAAAAGACACAGGCAGTCTCGTCCAGCTTTTTGCCTGTCCAGGCAAAGGCCCGAGAAGCAGTTCTAAGATCTGTTTCTAGATTTTAGTAGCAAGATCCGTGGGCGTGGGGGTAAAGATCAGGGTCGCTAAAGGGGGCGGGGACTTTGAACTGGCCTGGCTTCTGCTCCCTGGTTTTGCTCCAAGCCTCAAAGCATTTTAAACATTTCCAGAGCGCATGGTTTCACTCCGTTCCTTCCAACTCTGCGGAGATTTTACTTGTCAGGGATAGGGGGTGGCATGCGGGGTGGGGTGCGGTGGGGTGGGGTGGGGGCAGTAAAGCTGCCTCATGACAACTTGGGGCATATCCAAGTTGGTTAAAAGTTGCAGTCGTTTTAAAATCAAACTTTCCTTATGGAGAGATTATTGTTAAGTCCAGATATTCCCAACACACACACATACACACACACACACACACACACACACACACACACACACACACACACCACGGTAAGTTATCACACAAACCAAAGTAATGATCTCTTTTTTTTTTCCCAAAGACTTATTTATTGTTATCTGTAAGTACACTGTAGTTGTCTTCAGACACATTGGAAGAGGGAGTCAGATCTCATTACAGATGGTTACCATGTGGTTGCTGGGATTTGAACTCAGGACCTTTAGAAGAGCAATCAGTGCTCTTAACTGCTGAGCCACCTCTCCACCTCTCTAGCCCAAAGCAATGATTTCTTTTAGCCAAAGTCCAACTTGAATAACCAGTGAGTTTTTTATCGGGGCCGAGGATGGAGCTGTGATAGAGGCCCTGGCCTGTGTGTGCAAGGCCGCAGGTTTTCTTCCCAGCGTTGCACTCAGGAAAAAAACGGTGCCATACCAGGCACTGTGTGGCCCTTATACTTTCCCCCTTCTGTCTGTTCTGAGGAGTAATTAATACATTTTAAATTATGTTTACCAAAGTATGTCTTGGCCAACAGTCTATGTTATTGTTTTGGAAGATTTCCATACGGGAACGCTTCGACTCTCCAATAGTTTTAATTATGTGTCTCTGAGTGTCTCTGTGTGAAGAAGTGAATTGAATACAGATGCCCTCAGGGAGCAGAGGAGGACATCAGGTGCCCTGGAGCTGGAGTGGTAGGCAGTTCTGAGCCACCTGATGGAGATGTGGGAACCAAAGTACTGTGAGAGCTGTGTCTTAACCTGCTGAGCCACCACTCCGGCTTGTAAAAACTGTTTTGTTTTTGGTTTCCCGGGCAGAGTCTTACTGTATAGCCCTGGCTGGCTGGCAACTCTGTGTGTAGACCAGGCTGGCCTTGAACTCCTAGATATCTACTTGCTACTGCCTCCAGGATGGTGAGATCAGAGGTAGGCACCACTACTCCCAGAGAAGGTGTCTGTCTGTTTATTGATTTTGAGGTACTATAAAGCATCTATTATATTATTGCATCTATTATATATATATCTACAGCGTTGTGGGAAGTCACATCTTCACTAGATATTGCCAGATTTCCTCAAAACTATTGGATCAGTTATGACTTGGCATTAACTACTCCCCTCTGCCTTCACACAACCTTTGGCCTTTTCAGACCTGAACTGTGCCAATGCGGAGAGTATAAGATGATGCCTTCTGGTGTATTTGGCCAGTTCTTTTTGATCATCTTTTCCTGTTGATTTGAATGCTTTGAGTGGACTATTCGTATTCATGGTTATCTTTTTTTTTTCTTAATATTGTCATAATTCTCCTGGTATTTTGGATAATTTTCTTTACACAATATGCCACTGAATTCTTTCCTTTTTTAAAAAGATTTATTTATTTTATGTATATGAGCACACTGTAGCTGACGTCATACAGCCCAGAAGAGGGCATCAGATCCTGTTAAAGATGGCTGTGAGCCCCATGTGAGTGCTGAGAATTGAACTCAGGATCTTCAGAAGAGCAGTCAGTGCTCTTAACCGCTGAGCCACCTCTCCAGTCCCCACCACTGAGTTCTTACCTGTCTCTCTGCTGTCTTTTCATTTTATCATGACTGACTTCTTTGTCTGGTTGAAATATGTCTTAAGATACTGTATCTTTCTCAGCTATCTCTCTCTCTTTTTTTTTTTTTAAGATTTACTTATCTATTTATTATATGTAAGTACACTGTCAGACACCCCAGAAGAGGGAGTCAGATCTCGTTATGGATGGTTGTAAGCCAACATGTGGTTGCTGGGATTTGATCTCAGAACCTTTGGAAGAGCAGTCAGTGCTCTTCACCGCTGAGCCATCTCTCCAGCCCATTTCAGCTATCTTTTAGTCCTCAATATTTTCTTCTTTAGGCTGAAGAATTGTAAAATAGAAGGTACTCTTTCAACTTTATTGAAATTTGGTTTTCACTGGCAAGAATATATATATATATATATATGTATATATATATATATATACATACATACGCATACGCATCACATACACATACACATACACATATACATATACACAGTGGTTACTTCAATAACATAATCTAGAGGCTGAGTCTCATTTAATATTCCCAATACTCTTATGGGATAAATGACTTGACCAAGAACTTAGTACAGTCCCCTAGGTTGCATGGCTTGGTGGGAAGGGGCATGTTTAACTTCCTGCTGTTGACCACAACCTTCTGGCCTCAGCAGTTCCCTCTCTAACAGTATGTGGAGGTGGGCACTTTCTATTATCATAACAGCCGTATGTGTTCAGTATCTAACAACATATGGAGAACACAATATAAAACTTTTATGCTACCTAACTCCCTTGTAAAAGTAGAGGCTGTTCTATGTCTGCGTCTGTTCCCCACTAACATCATGGAGACCTTTATATTTGTTTAGAAGCTTCAGGCACTATAGCTGCACAGGTTCTGAGCTACGCTAACCCAACAATGTTGGCCGTAGACTACTTCCCAGCCACGTGGGCTGTCACCTGCCATCCTGGTCTCACGCTGGCACCTGCTTTTTCATTCTGGTCTTGATGGTGACACCCCTGCTCCCCACCTAAGACCCTCTCTCACTCCTGAGCCAGGAAGTTCTGCCTCTTCCTCTCCTGCAGAGCTATAGGCTGTTCAGCTCTTTATTTAGCCAACCAGAAGTGATGGAAAACAGTGTTCTACAAAATAAAAAGAATCAGGAGACACTTCATAATGATGGCACCAAAGTCCAGACTGCAATCAGCTCTCTGGGTACAGAAATCAGCATTCAGATACACAGTGCACAAAGATGTCCTCCGCCTCCCATAATGTCATAATTGGACATTCTTAAGCAAATTTCTTTGCGTGTATACAAATTCCTTGCCAACCAGTGGGGTATATTTGACTTGGTTTATAGAGCTTTTCAATTCTTACAGAGAACTTAGATTTGATATCTAATATTTACTTGCCAGTGAATACCTGGTGTTCATTAGAACTTGCTGGTGTTTGGGGATAGAGAGTTGACATCAACAGGCATGATGTCTGTTTCAGATGTTTACCCTAGACTAGGAGAGACACAATGAACCCCTATGAGTGATCCCCAATAATGATAGTATAGTGAACTATAAAATGATAATGGTTTATTGGCTTATGTTTATGATGTAGAGTTAGACTTGTTCCAGACTGAATGATCAGGGAAAGCCTCTGCAGGGGAAGTGATTGTTGAGCTGAAATTTCAATGACCAGAAAATGTGGCTATATCTAGGTAATGAGATAGGAATGAGGTTAGGAGAGTTTAAGAATAGTTTTAAAAGGTGAATTTAATGCAAAAGGGAGTTACCTGACTTAAAGCCAGTGGCAAAGGCAGGAGGAGCTAAATGAATTGGGGTCTGTACTTGTGAGGTTTGCATTGCCAGAATGAAATACCTGAGGCAAGGAAACTTTATGAAGAAAAGTGAGTTATTTTGCTTAAAATTGTGGAGATTCAAGTGCATGACACTGGCATTAGGTTAGCTAAGTGGGGGTCTCATGGCACACAGTAGGAGTGTGTGCAAAAGATGATCCTTGTCTCAGTTAGGCCTTCATTGCTGTGAAGAGACACCAAGATCAAGAAAACTCTCATAAAAGAAAACATTTTATTGGGGCTAGCTTACTGTTGTGGGTTGTCCTGGTGCTGTTGGTATTCTGATGTTAATTCTGCTTCTTCAGGAGGGGCTGCCCCCGAGGTAATTGATCACATACTCAAGTGATTTCATGTGAACCTTCTTCCCATTCTAACAGATCAAATGAAGGCTAGCGCCTGTGATTAGGCAGTGGAAGGGAAAGATGGGGCTGGAAGTTTTAGAGAAGAGAGGAAGGGGAAAGATGGAGGAAGAAGAGGGGGGAGGAAGATGGAGCAGAATCACATGACCTGGAGAAGCCATAAATAGCAAGAGATCTCAGAGCTGGGGTATAGATTAGTGTAGTGGTAAATCTATTTTTGGATACCACCAACTAGGGTGTGTGTGTTTTTACATGGGCTTATTGGGGTTTGAGATTTACTGCAACAGCTTACAGTTTCAGAAGTTCAGTCCATTATCATCATGGGACAAAGCATGGCAGCATGCATGAAGACATGGTGCTGGAAAAGGAGCTGAGAGTTCTACATCTTGATCCAAAGGCAGGCAGGCTACTGTCTTCCCACAGGCAGCCAGGAGAGATTTTCTTCTGCAGTAGGTGGAGCTTGACCTTAGAAGTCCTCAAAGTCTGTCTACACTGTAACACACTTCTTCTAACAAAGCCACACTTATTCCAACAAGGCCACACCTCTTAATAGTGCCAGTTCCCATGGGCCAAGCATATTCAAACCACCACAATCTTCAAACCAAACAGGAAGTCAAAGAGTCTGCAGTCTCACAGTCATGTGCAAGGGACTTACTGATCTCTCACTAAATTCCCTGTCACCTTACCCATCACTGCAAAATGGACCATGCCTCCAACACATGAATCTTTAGGGGACAACTCAAATCCAAATCATTATATTCATCCTGAACCTCTAAGCTTCACGATTATCTCTCAATGCAAAAGATAATCACTCACTCTATCCTCTATAGTCCCAGAGCCTTAACTATTCCAGCATCAGCCAAAAGCCTAAGTAAGTCCTCTGGGCCTCAAGGAAAAACTAAGATGGAAGTCCCTGTAAAGTAAAAGATTCAAGTTAGTTTCTTACAAGACAGGATGGAGACAGAATAAACATTCCTGTTCCAACAGGGAAAATGGACGAGTAGAGAAAAAAAAAAGATTAGCTTAAACTAAGTGTGGAGGTTTGAATGAGAATCAAACCCATCGTCATATATTGAATACATAGTCATGAGTTGGTGCAACTGTTTGCAATCAGGGGGTGTAAATCGACCTGGGGATCAGGATGTAAAGCCCTTAGTTACTGCTCCAGCTCCAAGCCTGACTAAGCCACTAAAGTTGTAAGCAAGCCTCCAGTGAAAGAGTTTATAAGAGTTGTCTTGGTCATGGTATCTCTTCACAGCAAGTGAACAGTGACTACAACAGTAGCATCAAAACCCAGCAAGGCAGACAACACATACTCATAGCTTGATCCTGTGCACTGTATAGTATGTGGTAGCCCCAAACATTGCAGGCCTTGACCCTGAGGCTCTGCTAGCTGTTGCCCACATGGCTGCTTTCTCACGATGACATTGGGAGCCAACCATTTGGGTATAAAGGGTGGTATATCCTTTATACCACCATGCCCATAGTTTCCCAAGGCATTCGTTACCCATCACGTGCTGTCTGCTGGGGTCCCAGCTCAGCAGCAAGTTTCTGCCTTGCCTCCCAGACTCTGACATCTCAGTGGAATCTTCCGTGCCTCCATTCCTCTGCTTTCTGCATATCTGCAGAACAAGTACCACACGGATGCTGACGAAGGTTGCTGCTGGCGTGAGCCACAACTGACGACATAGAGTGTTTGCGGGTGTAAATACAAGGAAAGAAACCTTGAGGGGCTCGTACATCTGGTTATATTCGGAGAAGATCATTTCTGGTTGCTCGAAGGATTGAATTTCGAAATGGTGGCTGAGAGGATGATGTCATGGATTTAGGTGGTAAGAGAAAAACAAGAAGCCAGGGAGCCTTTGGGGCTTTTGGTTGAACCACCGGATTGAAGGCAACTCTATTTATCAAAATAGGGAAGGAAAGGGAGAGGAGTGGGTTTGGATCAGATGGAGAAGAGGATGGAGAGTTTTGCTTAGCCAAAGTTTCACTTTGGAAGGATGCTTAGACAGCTAGTTGGAAATGTCACCCAGGGAAATGGATCACGAAAGTCTAGAATTTAGGGAGGAAAAGGTTACTTTAAGGCATTAATTTGGCAGGGATTTCTAAAACCATGAGATTCCATGGAATTGTCTAGGGAGAATATCGCCTGAGGAAAATAGGAACAAGAATAAGGACTAAGTTCTGGGGTGACCCTGGACTTCTCCAGGCGAAACAGAAAAGGACTGGGCAGAAGAGATGAAGACGACGCCTTGGTGGGAGTGGGTGGAGAAAATAAACATTCCTTTGGTGATTAAAGTACAAAAAGGAAAATTGAAAGAAGGAAAGAATCATTATTGCCAAACGAAGAAAGGAATTTAATGAAGAAAGAAAAATGCCAAGTAGGAATTTCTAAACGATGTAAGAGCTGGGTTTGTAACAGGAAGCTTGCTGATAATTTCAACAAGTAGTGAGTCCCTAAGTGGAGTGGGAGGAAGCAAAGACCATTGGGAAATTCTGAGAAGAATGGCAAGAGTGGATGTAGCAGTAGTGACAGCAGTGACAGGGACAGTCCTTCTAGGACTGTTGACAGTGAACATGGGGACTCAGAAAGACGACAGTGACAAGATCGGGTCTTGGAGTCTGGGGAACTTTCTTCTCTAAAGGGGTTCGGTAGGGTCCAGTGCTCAGAGTTTCTGCCTCTTCTTCATGGAGCTTGTGACTGAATGAAATATCCTGGAAGGGGAGATCAGCATTGATGGTTAATGGTCGCTAAGGTGGAGCAAGCTGTCTGTGGAGCGCAGATTCTGGAACTGTTGAGCTACCCACATGCTGTACAGGAAGTTCCAGGGATGCAGCTTTTGTGAAACTCCTCTCGCATTTGTATGGGCTTCTTGGTGATGTAGCTGCTTTTTCTGAGTTATCTCTGCTCCTGTAACTATCCTGACCCATACTCCTATGAGCAGACACCTCCCCTCTTCCCCCCCAAAAACCTCACTGGTTATTCAAGTTGGTCTTTGGGTGAAATCATTACTTTTGCCTGTGTGATAATGTTCTGTGGCAAGTAGGTGTGTGTGTGTGTGTGTGTGTGTGTGTGTGTGTGTGTGTGTGTGTGTAAGAAACTAAAACATTTTGTGAAGTTCTTCGTTATGGTATTAATCATCACTAGTCAGACTGCTAGAAATTCCTAGTCCACAGAAGTTGAATCTTGAGTGCTGACTCCAGCACTGCAGCCACACTGAGACATGGAAGTCATGTCGCCCAGGAAAAAGCAAAACAACGCCAACAAATTAGCCAACGTTCTAAACTGCATCGAGAAGAGGGAAATTTGGCTGTCAGCTTATAAGCAGCATATAGAAAAATACACCAGTAATTGAAAAAGAAAATGAAAGCGAGCTTTTACTGCCAAGGAGTAGTTTTATAACAAGGGCATAAAGTGGTAAAAATGGAAGAAGTGAAATCATAGCACACCGCATGGCCCAGGGTCACATGGTGTTGCCATGAATCTACACACGTGGGATGGGCATTCAGTAGGAATCATGGTATAAATACAGTTAGGAGTTTAAGAGTAAGAAAAAATGTATACATGGGTAGCCTGAGATAACTCGTTTCCCTCCAAAAAAAAGGGGGGGGGGGGCAAGCCAAAAAGTAGAAGACAAGGTAAGAGCACAAAAGCTTATATTGTCAGAAACAATGGAGAGTTTGTTGTCATTTCAGTATTCGGGGAATAAATAGGAATTAATGTCACTTGTTAGAATCCTTGTGGAACCAACGTATTCAGTTTCCATACTTTCCTTGTCTATTATTTTTGATTTGGGGACAGACTATATGTTCTAGAGGTATTTACACTGAAGTAAAAAAAAAAAAAAGCATATCTTCCCAATATACTATTCATTATTTGACACATAAAAATAGGCCAGTTCACAGTACAGCTGGTCTACTATCTGGAAAATATAAGTGAGGGTTAGCATTTATAATTTTTTCACTTTGATATTTCCATATAAGATCTTGTATCTTTTGTTAGCATTATCACAATCTCCTTTCTTACTAAGAACAAATGGTTCATTAAAGTGAGTTATCTTAGAGCCAACTCAGAGGGTTTTACTGTTGGCTGGGAGCATTTGTCAATACTACAGAGGGGGTGGTGGGTGCTTCTGGCATCTGGAAGGCCAAAGTCCAAGCTGATGCTAAGCCTACGACAATGAATTGAAGCAAACTGCAGAACAAAGACCCACCCAGCCCCAAATGTCAATAGTGTGGAGGCTGAGAACCTGAGCTCCCAGCCTTTGAGGGTTATTTCACCAGGAGTCTGTACGCAAAGATGATATGCAAACATCTTGCCGTTGAGGCTTGACTCAGCTAAATACTTTGCTATAATGTTGGAAGAAGCCCAGTTGTGCAATGCATCTCTGGGAATACCGAGAATGCTAAAGTCAAGACAAAGGGTATAATAAGCAATAACAATAACAAAATGGAGTGCTTTGTACCTTAATGATCTCTTTCATCCACCATTCCCTGGGCACTTTATAGACTAGTAACTGCTCTGGTTCCCACATATTACCTTTTATCTAAGGACCTGAGGCACTTTCACAATGCTCTTACGATGGAGGAAGTATCATTATCCCATTTTATATGCAGGTAAACAGAGGCACAGAAGTTAAGCAACTTACCCAAAGCCAAGCCAGCCATCACTCCTGACTCAGAGACGATTAATTAAGAGATAAATTTGTATTTGTAAGTATTACCCTTGCTCATTCAAGGTGTATTGTTTTCAAGCTAATATATATTCCTCACCTTGTCTTTTTCTCCTTTCTTTTACTTCCCAGACAGAAACCTATGATTGTTTGAAATCTTATTATCAGAAGTAGATCTCCAATCCAGCACACCATAATTAGAGTCAGCTCTTAAAACAGCTTTAAAATATGTGGTACTATATTTCATAGTAAAGAAAGCTACTAAATTCAAAGAATTTAAACATACACTAAAGATCGGTGTGGTAGTTTACACATGTGTATCCATGCTGAACCTGTCCTCTTTCCAGCGCCGTGTACAATCCTTCCAAGCGAGCATCCTCAGGTAAGTAACACCTTATAAATGTGAACATTTATAGCCACGCTCCATCTTGCCTTGGAAAACAAGGCCCAGACACCTACACAGCACACCTTAGTTGGTACCAACCAGCGAGGCTCGCAGTCAGCCTGTCTTTTAATTCTTCTCGGGTGGAGTGGGAGGAGAGGCCTTTTATCAAGCAGCTTTCTAAGCCTTTTCCAAGTTAACCATATGTCCAGCCCAAAAGGCAGACCAAAGACCAGACCTGCTTCTGAGAAATGCAAGACCGTGAGTCATTACAGTCTGTGCCCATTGCTGTGGCATGTTACCTGCTGCCTCCTTACCTACATTGTGTCACCCGAGCAAAATGATGATGATAATTTGTTAGGTCAGCCTGTGTGCCTCCGGACTCTTACTGTTTGGGAAATGAAGGCATGGTTTCCTAGCCCCTGAAAATGATGCACTGTGTTATTGCTCGGATGTGAAATAAGTCCGCTCAGCCCTGATCGCAGGTGAGGATGGACTCATCCCTGGGCAGAGTAAAGATGGAAAAACAGAGACTAAAAAGACGGAAAAAACAGAGACTAGGCAGCTTTAAGACGTTGGTGGGGAGGTTTGCTGCTAAATCCGTCTATAAACGGTGTAGAGACCGGGATGAATTGCCATCAAGAGCTTGAAAGAATAGTAAACTCTCCATAATCCATCGATCATTTTAGCCTCTCCTTTTAGCTAACTCCCCCCTCCCCCTTTTTTTTAGCCAGGACACTTGAAGGGGCTAGCTGGGTTTCTCTTGTCTCCTACCTGCCACCCCCTTGCATCTGGAAAGTGGGAGGGCGGCGAGGGGAAGGGACCGTGTGGGTATTTCCCCAGCCTGGCGAGCCAGCTCCTGAATCATTCCTAGCTGGTAGCACTTTTCCTCGGGCAAGTCACCACTTTCCCTAGAATAATACGGTTTTGTACTTAAAAGGAAGAGTAGTGGGAGACCGGAGAGGCGGGGAAGAGGAGTGAGGAGAGGGGCGTGGATCGGCCGATCCCGCCCTTGAATCTGACAAGCTGGAAGCCCGCCCGCGGCGAAGTTGCGAGCCTAGGTAGGAGGTGTCCCTGCGGCTAGCGCCCCAGCCGCGCCCCGGGAGGGAGGGAGGAGGCAGGGCGGCGGGAGGGGCGGGGCGCGGCGCACCTGAGCGCGGAGGGCGGGGCTTCGGCGGCACTCCCTCCTCCCCCTCTCTCTGGCCGCACGGACTCGGCCCTTTCCGCCCCGCTTCGGCCCCTCTCGGCTCCCGCCCCCCTCCGCCCCTCGCTCGCTCCCTCCCTCCAGCCTGGGACTGCCCCCCGAGCTCCGGCCGGCGAGTTTGCGGCTGCTGGTCGTGCGCGTCCCGGGCGCTCGGGCTCACCTGGACAACCCTCATCCCCGCCCCGCTCCTTGTCCCACCTAAAACTTCTCGGAGGTAAGGAGCTCTCCGGGCCGCCCGTACCGGACTCGCGCACGGGTCCCCTCTCCGCCGGACCCGTCCCCTCCGGTTCCAGCCGGAGGCGTCCACGGCGCGGAGCTCAGGCCCGCCTGAGCGGAATGGGAGTCGCGGGGAGCTGTGCACACAGGTGGCAGCGGCACGGGTGTCCCGGTGCGGGGTCGCGGACCTGGGTGGGACGCGGAGGGTGGGGCCCGCCTCTCTCTTCCTCTCCCAGGATCGGAGTTCTCGGGGTCCACTGCGGAGGTGCGCCCTGCGAACTCGGCGTCTGGGACTCGCGGGGCACGCCGAGGGCGCGGCGATCGCTGTCCCGCGGCCGCCCCGGGACCTGACACCGCGCCCCCTCCCCCGCCCCGTGTGCTTCCCTGCAGAACGTCGGTCCCGCAGCGCGCTCGCCCCGCGCCGTCCCCATCGCGTTCCCGCTCCCCGGGCAGGCGGCGGCGGGAGTCGGGAGTCGCGGCGTAAGGGGCGCCCCCGCCGGCCCCTCTGGGAACATGGCGACCGGCGGCTACCGGAGCAGCGGCAGCACCACGGACTTCCTGGAGGAGTGGAAGGCGAAGCGCGAGAAGATGCGCGCCAAGCAGAACCCCGCGGGCCCGGGTTCGAGCGTCGGGGATCCAGCCGCCAAGTCCCCCGCAGGATCACTGGCCCCGAACACGGCCGCGGGGACCTCGGAGCTCAACCACGGCCTCGCGGGCGCGGCCGCACCTGCCGCCCCCGGGCCCGGCGCCCTGAACTGCGCTCACGGCTCGGCCGCGCTGCCCCGCGCGGCTCCCGGCTCCCGGCGGGCGGAGGACGAGTGCCCCAGCGCCGCTGCGGCCGCGGGAGCGCCCACGTCCCGGGGCGACGAGGAGGAGCCGGATAGCGCCCCGGAGAAGGGCCGCAGCTCGGGGCCCAGCGCCAGGAAAGGCAAGGGGCAGATCGAGAAGAGGAAGCTGCGGGAGAAGCGCCGCTCCACCGGCGTGGTCAACATTCCCGCGGCGGAGGTGAGCCGGGCGGGGCGGTCCGGTGCGGGGCTGGGGCTGCCTCCCTCGTCTTCCACCAGGGAGCTCCCTCGGTCCGGGGCCGGAGTGCGCTTGCACTCTTAGCAGCGGGGATGGAGTTTTACTTGGAGCAAATGATTGCTGGGAAGTTCCCCCGACCCAGATTAGTTGGACACGTGCTCTTTTTACACCCCTGGAACCGGGTTATTGCTTTAGAATGATAGGCAGTTGATGTTCCCCACGATTTGGCAGCTTAGACTCTTGTCTCTGTCTCTCTCTCTGTGTGTGTGTGTGTGTGTGTGTGTGTGTGAGAGAGAGAGAGAGAGAGAGAGAGAGAGAGAGAGAGAGAGAGAGAGAGAGAGAGAGAGAGAATGAATATATATCAGTTAGGGAAATCGATTCGTGGAGGTGATGACGTCTTCTGGCTTCCCACGTGTCCATCTCTGGCTATCAGGTTGTTTTATCTCCACTTCCCTAGCAATGTTTACAAGGAAAAGCACCTGTAAAGAAAGCGTAACCTTAGCAATATCCAAGACAGCGTTATCTCGCAGTAAACCCCAGTAAAAGTCTGTACTGTAGCGTCACGCATCACCCCTACCCCCACCCCGCCCCTGTGGTGTTTTGAACAGCAGAGATGCCAAGTAGCAACTAAGTTCTGGAGGTTCAGGAACTAAGTGTGGTCTTGAACAATCTGGAAAACATTTGTGGGAGGTGTGTGCTCTTTTGTTGGGGGGTGGTGGTGGTGTATTTTTGTTATGTCACCAAACATTTCATCTGCCAGCCGGATCGTTCTATTAGAGAACTGTTTGAAAGATTTTTTTTTTTTAACCAAGTGTATAATCGCACCTCTATCTACCTGAAAGGAAGCAATTCCAAAACTGTTTGGGAGAAGTGGTTCGACCCTGTGTTTCACCCCGAGGAAGCCACATCTTTTACTAGATAGCTTTTTAGTTTCAACTCTCCACCCCACAACTTTTTAGTTCTTGGCCTTGTTATCCATTAAAGGACTGTTAAAATATTTACTAACTTTGGGCTGTGAATGAGGCTTAGCGGCAGAGCATCTGCTTAGCCCGCATTAAGGCCCAGTGTTTGCTATCCAGCACTGCTTTAACAAAACCAAACAGAAAACTAAAAGCCAGGCATCAAGGCTCACACCTCTAATTCCGGCCCCTTGAGGCCGAGGCAGGAAGGTGGGGAGCTGTGTGTCGGGGCTGTGTCTGGGGCTGTGTGCTGTGCTGGGGACTCTGTCTCCACCCCAGCCCTCCCTCCCACCAATTTACTAACTTTAATTGTGGGTTAGGTAGTTGGTAGTAATGAGTATGTTACAATCATAATTTAAAGTATTAAAATGATTTTCATACCTAGAGAATCAGTATGTCTCTGTAGGATTTTTTTTTTTTTTGTACTTTTATTTTTAATGTCTCAGAGATTTTTATCAGCCAGAACAACTGTCCTGGTGGCTTGCCGCTTACTCGAGATATCTGTTACTCATTAAAGTTGCTTTCAAAGGAATTCATCAGAATGGTAATCAAATTTTCAGGTTTCTCCTTTTTTTTTAATGTAAAAATATGAAGATTAAGGGGAATTGAAGACAAAGCTTTGGAAAGACTGCATTCCTCAGCTTTATTTTTAAAATCAGCTTATGGTCCAAATAAAAGAGCTTGTCATTTGCACCCCTCTCTCAGGGTTCATCTGACAGGGGTCTTATTTTGGGAACTATGTTGGCTGATGTTAAACTTCATTTTGGGGGGGGGGGTTCTGGCTGCTTGGGCTAAACGTGTATATTTTTTTTAATTACTTTGGAAAAAAAAAACCCAGGAAAAATAAGTCGGGTGTATCTTGTGAGAGCATAAGAAGCATCTTTTGTTAATGCTCCTCCTCTGAGTGAGGGAGCCTGGTGCTGAGGCTGTGGATGACTCCCCACTGTAATTGAGCCTAATTCTCTGGAATGTTTTCCGTTTGGGTGTTGGCAACTCCTAAATTTAATCTTCCTTAAAAACAAACAACCCCGGGTACCATTTTTTTTTCTTTTTTTTTTGTCTGTGGAATTTGAACCTTTTTTTATTGAATAGGGAATTGAGGATTGCTTTCTTTTACTGGTAATCATGCCTCCATTTCAAACTGGAGGACCCAGCAAAACAAAGCCATATTTTACCACAGTATCAAATTAGCAGGCAAACTTCTCCACTGTCTCCTTCCCTTAATTTTAGTATTTTAGTTTTTTTTTTCTTCTTTTTAATTTCTTAGATGGTTTTACTAGTTGCGGGATATATATTGCAGAACGTTGAAGCTGAATCATTTCCCCATCTTTCAGGTTGTTGCTGACTTAGAATTGTATGCCATTTCTTCTTGTTGAACAGTGAAATCCACTTGCTGAAGGGTTTGTGTGGGCTGCGTAGTTTAGCACTCCTGTTCTAGTGAGCTGTGTTTTATAAACTTCTTAGGTGCCATCAGCCTGTCAGTAAGTAGTGAGACAAAGATATTTTGTCTACTGTGGAGTGATGCTTCCGTTCATTCACACAATATGCCTGACCAAGAGTATCGTCCCCATTACCCTGGACTGTGCCTTTTTCAGGGGTTGAAAAACATTGTTCCTTCAAAAAGTCTGTATTGTTGGCCGTGGGTAGTTGTGCATGTCTTCAATCCCACCACAGGGGCAGAGACAGGCAGATCTCTCTGTGGTTGGGGCCAGCCTGGACTAAAAAGTGAAACCAGCATGTTCCCCATCCCCCAACGTGTGCTGATTAAACATCCGTGTGCCTAGTGCCTTCTGGCTTACACTGGCTCATTTTATTATTCTATTGTGTTAGCTATATTGCTTTGAGGAAACGGGTTAAAAGCCAAGTTCTATCTATGAGGGATAGAACTCGGGGGCAGATACTGTGGGAGTGGAGCGAAAAAGTCCACACTTCCAGATATCCTTTAATGAGGCATGCTCTATAGTTTTCATTAATTAGGGTTTTTAAAATTTCCTCTGACTCTTACCATTTTCTGCCTTCCCAGTTGTGGTGTCACAAGCCCTAAGTGGGATAATTAGGACACGGCATACTACCTGCTACTGGTGTTTGTGTTTTTTCAAACTAGACACATGACCATTACACACCTGTATTCATTGGATGGTGTAAGGAAACTGGGCAAAACAAGAATAAAGTGGTATAGGTTTGGAGAGAGCAAGGCTGGACTCTGGGAAGAAGGGTAAGACTTACCAGTGTAAAAGCGTGGGCCCACAGCACGCTGTCGGTATCTGTCGGCATGCTCAACACCTAGAGGGAGGAGAGGAGCCTGGACCGACTTGAGGATGAGGCTCCTGGGTCCAGTCACGCTGACTTCCGTGCGTACATATCCATCCATATGTACATATCCATCCATATGTACATATCCATCCATATGTACATATCCATCCATGCGTACATATCCATCCATAGGTACATATCCATCCATATGTACATATCCATCCATAGGTACATATCCATCCATATGTACATATCCATCCATATGTACATATCCATCCATGCGTACATATCCATCCATAGGTACATATCCATCCATATGTACATATCCATCCATGCATACATATCCATCCATATGTACATATCCATCCATGCGTACATATCCATCCATGCGTACATATCCATCCATGCGTACATATCCATCCCCAATTCTCCTGTGGGATTAAAACATTTGTGCACACATGCGGTATTTTTTAAGAGTCAAAGAGTTGTGGTTCTTAATTTTGGCAGTCTGCTGCTATCATGTGTGGAACTTAAAAATAAATGCTCCCCCTTGCTGGTTCTTGGCCCTTCCTGCCCCTTCACTCCCACTCCTGTGTGATTTAATGGGTTTGGGAATGGAGCCCAGGCCCTAATATTTTTATAAACTCCTCATGTGGTTCCAGTGTAAGTCAGGGATAAGAGCCACCGGGTCGAGGTCCCGGGGAATAGAAGCGGCTAGAACACAGGCATTGTCCACTGGTTCTCCCAAGTATAGGAAGGAAATGGATGTGGCAAGAAGGATGAGTGTGGCGTCACCCCTAAGTGGTACAGCGATTTCGAAGAGGCAGCAGCATTGAGGGCTTCTGAGACAGTTGTCTGTCTGCTCTGTTTACAGAGGTACTGCCTGAAGATAGTTACTCAGAAAACACTTCCTAGCTAAGGATAGCACTGAAGGCTTTATGTTAAAAGCCAACGTCTCTTTAAACCTTCTACCTGCATAGTGCAGGGCTGGTGCTTAAAGTTCCCAGTGGCACTGTTACATAGCTAGTTCCTGTCCTCATTGCTGGATTAGAAAGGAGAGGCTTAGACTTTAAGTGACTCAAGATTATATAGATATAAGCGTGACGATTGTGATATATAGATTAAAAAGGAATGCACGCAGGTGGCTGGAGAGATGGCTCAGCGGTTAAGAGCACTGGCTGCTCTTCCAGAGGTCCTGAGTTCAGTTCCCAGCAACCACATGGTGGCTCACAACCATCTGTAAAGGGATCTGATGCCCTCTTCTGGTGTGTCTGAAGACAGCTTCATATACTCATATAAATAAAATTAATACATCTTTAAAGGAACGCACCTAGTAAGTGATAGGGCAGTTGTTTAATATATGTCTGTGTGGGGAAGAAAAATGGACTTTTAAGGAGTTAACCTGGCATTATTTAGCATACTTCCTTATCTTTTTCCCTTTCATGTTTTATTGAAGTTGTCACTGATAGTTAGGCATTTGAAAGACAGAGCCTGTGAAGTCTGGAGTTGAATAGAAATTAAGGCAAATCTGCAGCTCAGAGGTCGCTTTCTGACTGGCTCTGGTTTGCGTCAGAAGGTGTTTAACACCAGGGCGCTATCAAAGTGAAAAAAAAATATGAAATTGGTTTTTTGTTAGCAGTTAAAAAATGTATACTTTAATACTACTCAAATGGTTAATTTTATTTTTCCTGTCAAGATTGTGTTACTACTGCAGCCTTTGAACTCTGGGCTTCAAAGATGAGGCCGAAGGATCCTTTTATGTGGAGAGTGTTTTCTCAGGAGTACCACTGAGACAGACAGTAGTTATCCAGCGTGTTTGCTGACCCCTGCGTGGGGCATGTTCTACTTAGAAAACCTTATAAAACCCAGTGGAGTAGGAACTGCTCTCAGTGCATAGCAAGCCCAGAGTCCCAGGTGGCTTCGGTGTAGGTGCTGTCCCCTATTCATGTTGGATTTTCTCCATCTGAGTCATTGGTAGTGTCTCTGCTGATTCATCACACAGAAAGGTAGACAGTCTGGAACACGATGGGAATACCAAAAAGTCACTTCTTAACCTACCTGGAGGCTCTAATAAGAATACTGATACGGGCTGGAGAGATGGCTCAGTGGTTAGATGCACTGACCCCCCCCCCCCCCACCTCTCCCAGAGGTCCTGAGTTCAATTCTCAGCACCTACATGTCAACTCACAACTGTAACTGCAGGATCCAACACCCTTATACAGACAGACATGTGGGCAAAACATTGATGCACAGAAAATAAAAATGAATAAACTAACAAAACAAAACAAAAAATAACGATACAAAATATTTTGGAAGTTTAAAGTTGTTGGTAAATGTTGGGGCTTGCAATTTTCTTGGGTCCATTTTTCCTCCTTTAAAAGCAGAGAGATCCACATAGCGTAAAATTCATCCCTTTAACAGTGTATAGTACGGGGCTGGGGACCTATTGTTCATCGCTAGAGCACTTGTTAACATGCATGAGGCCCTCAACGTGACTCCCGGCGAACGAGAAATGAATGAGGAGTTGTGTCTCTTCATTGTGTGCAGTCTGTGCTCTATAAACAGGCTCATATTTTTGTCTGGAGTTTTCTTTATGTTCTGGAACCTGTAGTCAGCTTGTCTTCCACTCAGTAAAGGACTATAGTGTTCAAACTGACGAGGTAGCAATTTTAAGTAATTTAATACCAGTCTTTCCCAAGCCTTTCACAATAAAGAACTTCTGGTGTGTTCCTTCCTTCATTTTTGCATTTTTAAAACGTGGGCACCTGCCACCGATGATTTCTGTCGGTGGAATTTGGCGTTAGAGGTATTTAATGGAATATCAGGTTTTACATTTATTTTGGGTTTTTCATGAAGGCCTGCACACCTTGAGAGTATTGATGCTTAGGGAGAAAACAACAGAGCTTTACATTGCTTGAAAGCTGAACCGTGTCAGCTGAAAGCACTTTTTATCTTCCGTGACTTGGGACAGACCACCTGTGTGACACCTACCGGTTATTCTCAGCACTTCCCAACCCCACCTGGGTAGAGGGAGTCACCTGAGACTGTGTTTTGACATGTTCTTGAAGGATTTGTATGTGTGTGTGTGTCTGTGTGTGTACTGTAAGTTTGAGAAGACCTGACTTGAATAGCCTTTATAGTTTACAGGTTTATCCAATGGAACTAACACTACTTATCTAGAAGAATTGTTATGTGATTCTAACAAATTGATGTGGGTAAGACAGGTGTATTAGGAAGCTTAGGTAGGGAGATGGGGGTCTGGGACCTGCCTGACCTCTACAGGGAGACATTGTTTCCAAAATAAAAGGTTATAAAAATGTTCAAATGATAGTTATATGAATTCCATTGATAACTGCTAGTTGTATAGTGGACTTGATACAAGGATGGTAATCACTTTTTCTTTCCTCTTGAAACTTATAGTTTAACAGAAATAACTAGAGGCCTTGGAAATGTATATAATACTCAATCAAGTATATAATACTTGAAGTGTAATGTATTTAATGTGAAATGTTTCTACTTTGCTTCTTGTCTTGCATTTGTCAGCGGCCTAAACCCCAGAGAAACCCATGTAGTATGTATCTGTAACTGCAACTTACCTGTCACTCGTGTTTTACATAGGAAAAGGGGAAAGCACACGATTCATGTATGGATACCTCTAACACGACAGTTTGAACTCTGTGATGGTTTCCTGGCCATCTTATCAAAGCTCGTATTCAATGTCGATGTATTAGATTAGATGAGTGTCTCTTTGCTTCCTACTGTAACCTGCTAGGCTGATGGCTTCCTGGACTAGCAGCTGATTCTTTACAGACTTGGAGAAGAGGGAACTTCCGGTTGGTTCTGGTCTACTGTACTAGAGCAGGACACTGGCTGATAGAGGATCGGCCTGGGCCAGCTGTTCCTTTAGCCTACCTATATGCCTGGTACTGCAACACATGCGGTCTGTAAGAACACTGGATCTCTAAAAGCGGCAAAATAGTACATCTCAAAGGTAGAAATAGCTCCAAGTTCAAACCTTAGTGATTTCCTGCTAGTTGATCATGATTTGTTGTTTTCAGAAATATTCATCTAATTCCCCCCTTCTTTTCCCCTTCCCACTCTTCCCATTCTCCTTTTTTCCCATTCCCTCCCCCTCCCTCCCCTTCCTTCCCCCTCCCTCCCTTCTTCCTTCCTTCCTTCTTTCCTTCCCCCTCTCTTCTCTCCCTCTCCCCTCCCTCCCTTCCTTCCTTCCCACCCTCCTCTCCTCCCCCTCCTCTCCTCCCCTTTCCTTCTCACCCTCCTTTCCTCCCTCCCTCTCTCCCCCTCTCCCCCCTCCTTCCTTCCTTACTTCACTCCCTCCCTCCCTATCTACTCCTTGATTCTTCCCTCCCTCCCTACTTCCCTCCCTCCCTTCCTTCTCTCCCTCCCTTCCCCTGGGGCAACAGGGTCTCTATGTAGACCATGTTGGATTTAAACTCACAGATATCCTCCTGCCTCTGCCTCCAAAAGGGCAGGGATCATTGGCAAGCACTACAAGCCCATATGTTCATATATTCAAATGTTCATATGTTTATATGAAACAAATACTTGAGACATGTTTTGGGCAGCATTGTTTTATGTTGCATATTAAGAAATAGGAGTATTGGGTTTTGAAAGCCATTGTTTAGTTAGGGTTCTGCTGGAATGGTTGGATATGAAAGTTTATGCTGCAAATCAGTTTGTTTACAGATCTGTAATCAATCCGAAAAGAGAATCAAGCTGGAAATAGAGTGAAAACCAATGTCTAATGTCTTATAATCTAATTCAAGACTAAACTTATCTAAGGGCATGTAAACAAACTGGCATTTCTCTGAGAAATGCTGTAGGATGTGTGGATTAACTTAACTTTTTTAAAATTATTTTTGGAGTTGCAGAATATTTTTAGTATTAGAAAAGATTGCAAATCTTTGTTGTGAAGAACAGAATTATTCAGAAGCTGATGTTTGGGGATATGAGAAAAAGACACATGCAATTTATCCCTTTAAAGTATACAGTTTGGGGCTGGGCGGATGGCCCTGTGGGTAAGAACCTCTTTTCCAGAGGACCCTAGCTCAGACCACTCGTGTGTGTGTGTGTGTGTGTGTGTGTGTGTGAGAGAGAGAGAGAGAGAGAGAGAGAGAGAGAGAGAGAGAGAGAGAGAGAGAGAGTTCCTGGGTTTGATCCCTGAGCAGAAAGAAAGCAAGCTGGGGTGGCTCAGTTGTTTTAACAGATGATGGAGTGAGGTTGTACTCACCAAAACAGGCACAGACGTTGCCTTTAGGATTTAAGTCAAACTTCCTGACATTCTACAACATCCAGTCAGACTCTGACCAACGGTGAGGCTGGAGCGGAGGCAGGAACGGGGAGAACATTACTTTTGCATATGTCAGTTACTGCCTATGCCATTCAGAGCAGGGCATTCCCCGAATTATGTCTTCATATTTATTCATAAGTGGGTTCCCCCCCTCCTTGTACAAGACAGAGAATTTGAGCCTCGAAAAAGCTGTGTCCTAGCCGGGCGGTGGTAGCGTACGCCTGTGATCCCAGCACTTGGGAGGCAGAGGCAGGTGGATTTCTGAGTTCGAGGCCAGCCTGGTCTACAGAGTGAGTCCAGGACAGCCAGGTCTACACAGAGAAACCCTGTCTCAAAAAAAAACCCCAAAAAACAAAACAAAACGAAAAAGCTGTGTCTTGCCCAAAGGCTGTCCTGACAGAACATGTGCAGGGCTCACACGTCTGTTGTCATTGTTGGACACCTTGGGTCTGTCCTATCAGAAGTGCAGATGTGCAGAGAGAGAAAGAACAGTTACTGAGGAATGACCAGCCCAGCCTGGGATGGACCCGTGGCAAGCCAAGGAATCCAACTGAGTCTGTTGCTCTGTGAGTATTGTGGCAGGCGCTGCCTTCCTCTGTCCCTACCTGTTTCTACAATAACTCTCATTAGTTTCTGGAAAGGAAAAGGTTACCTGCCTAAAGTGAAATCCTTGCTAAGAGGACTCTTTGTTCGGGAGCAAATAAAATGTCCTGAAGTGTAAGGAGCTGGATACATTAGTGTCAAGCAATAGGTGTGTAGTAAAAGAAAGAATTTCAGATTCCTGAGTTAGAAAGTAACCTGCGGCTGGATGGTGGTAGTGAGCGCTTTCAATCCCAGCATTCGGGAGGCAGAGGCGGGTAGATAGATCTCTGAGTTCAAGGCCAGCCTGGTCTACAGAGTTCTAGGACAGCCAGGACTACACAGAGAAATTCCATCTCAGAAGAAACTCCATCTCAAACAAAAGAAAAGAGAGAAAATAACTCAGGGATAGAATCCAACACAAATGTAACTGTAACAAATACAGTTTGAATGACTTTGGAGGTGGACCGAAAAGAGGGAGGTGAGGTAAAGGAACTCTGCTGATAGCAATCTGGGCCAGTGAGAGGGCTCAGTGGGTAAAGAGCCTACGGCCAAGTCCGAAAACCTGAGTGTGCTCCCTAGGGCCACGTGAGGAAGGAAAGAAGGGATTCTTCCAACTTGGCTTTTGACTTCCATGTATGCATCATGGTAGACACTCTCTACTCTCCTCCTGCCCTACAGATAAGTGAATACATAAAATAATGCAATACTGTTTTTTTTAACTTTTATTATTTATTTATTTATTTATTTACTTACTTACTTACTTACTTATTTCAAGACAGGGGTTCTCTGTGTAGCCCTGTCTGTCCTGGAACTCATTCTGTAGACCAGGCTGGCCTCGAACTCAGAAATCTGCCTGCCTCTGCCTCCTGAGTGCTCCACCACTGCCCAGCAATACTGGTTTTTTTTTTTAATTGCCAGACTATGATCTGGGTGTAGGTCACTCCGATGTGTATAGCTGGTGGTTGTTTCTTGAGTTTGGACTGTGAAAGGCAGGTGTCCATTGCCTTCTTAGCTGCTTCTCATCCTTCTTGGAATCCGACTCCTTAGAGGACAGGCGTCACCTTGGAACCTTTCTCACTCCTTTTGCAGCTTCTCCACATGCTCCTTCCTCTCCTTCGTTTCCTATTGGCGATTTTTGAGGACCTTGGTGCTTTTTCCAATCATGGTTTTAGGAATGACACTTGTTTTGTCTCATGTGTGCAAGCGCATGATGTATGAGTGATTGTGCACACACGCGAACACACACACACATACACACGTGCGAATGCCTGCACATTCATGCGCTGAGGCAGGGAAGATGTCAGATATCCTGCTCTATACTGCCCTGCCCCATTCCGGAAGACACAGTGGCACTGAACCTGGAGCTCCCTGGATTTTGACTAGGCTGCTGGCCAGCAGATCCCCAGGATCTACCTGTTCCTTCTGCCCCAACACTGAGGTGCATGTGGCCATGTTGTTTGCTGTGTGGGTGCTAGTGATCTAAACTCAATCTTTGGGCTTTATTGTGGTAAAGGGACACTATGACCAAGGCAATACATATAAAGGCAAACATATCATTGTGGCTGGCTTACAGTTTCAGAGGTTCAGTCCATTATCATCATGGTGGAAAGCATGACAGCATCCAGATAGGTAGACTTGGTGTTGGAGGATCCAAAACTTAATACATCTTGGTTCAAAGGCAGCCAGGAGGAGATTCTCTTCCATCACTGAGCAGAGCCTGAGCACTAGAGGACCTCAGAGCCCTCCCCCACAATGACACACTTCTTCCAACAAGGCCACAGCTCCAAATAGTGCCACTCCCTGTGGGCCAAGCATCTTCAAACCACCACATTATGTTTGCATATGAAGCACTCCCTTATTTCCTGAACTGTTCCCATCTCCCACCTTTTACTTATCTCTTGAAATAATCTCTCAGCAAATGAGGAACTTGCCTTTTTTGGAGGGGAGGAGAGGAGTAGACCAATCTGGCTGTCAAGCTCTGGCTATCTGCTTCCTCCCGAGCCTAGGGCTAGGGTCACAGATGTGCATTAGCAAACCCAGTTTTTAATTGGGTGCTTTTATCCATGGATCCATCTCCCCCAGACCATTTATTATGACACAAGTAATCAGAGAGAAACGATTCCCAAAAGTTGTCCTATGACCACACACACTCAAACAAAATTTAAAAAATATTAAATAAAAAAAATAGATTAAAATTTACTGGTATAGATTTTCTTTTATATATATTAAGTTTTATGTATATATTTAATAAGCTTCCTTTAAGTTTGACATTATACCGTGAATTTTTACTTTTTATCTGTATGAGCATTTTGCCAGCATGTATACATATGCATCTTATGTGTGCCTGAGATGATTCTAGAACACTAGATGTGTACAGGCCAGGTGTGGTGTTCCATATCTTTAATCCCAACACTCAGAAGACAGAGGCAGGCACACCTCTAGGATCAAGGCATCATGATCTACACAGTGAGTTCTTGGGCAGCTGGGGTTCCACTTAACACCCTGTCTCAACTAAACTAAACAAAAAGACAAAGGATATATCTAATCCAATATAAGCTGTAAGGCTGTGTTGCTAATACAGAAATGTAGCCCAGGAGATCCTTCAGGATTGGCTATTCCAGTAAGTTTTGTGGTGGGAACATGTAATTTGAGATATTTTTCTTTCTTTTTTCTTTTTTTCTTAAGGTTTTATATTTTAGCACAGAACAAACCAATGAGCTCAGGTGTGGCAGACAATAGCCAGTCAGACCCCATGACTGAGTCTCCAGAGATTGAAAATGTCCCCTTCTTTTGGTAGGATTGGTTGGCTATAAGCTGTCAGACACGCTGTTGTGTGTGAATCCTTCCTTACAGACCTAGCTTTGACAATGCAGCTTCCAGTGTCTTCTCTTGGAGTTATACCCAAGTCTGTTACCATTTTTCATCTGGATCCAGTGGGGAATGAGACAAGTTTGCTTTTGTTTCTTAGCCAAGAATCGCTGGACTCAGAGAGTCTCTAGAGAAGATGTGGTGAGAAACCGAGTTAGGCAGATGGTGCACCACGGCAGAGGGAAGCGGAAACCCAGGCATTTCTTGAAGAACCGACAGTTCAGTGAAGAAGCGAGGCTTAGTCCTGACGTGTAGAGTGGCCGGAGGAACAAGCTTGGGTGAGACAGAGGTTGTATTAGGAAAGAAGAATGGGTGAGAACCTTAAAACCCTTGTTAGGATTTCAGGGCTGCCAGGCCGTGTTGTTCCAGCTCAGCTGCTGTTCTTTGGTGACCAGAGCAGAGCGGAGGAAGGAGAGATGTGAGGAGATTGTCCTAGAGGTTGTCATCAGACTGCCTGGGGGACACTGTGGAACCAGCAGCACACTGCAGTTGAATATAGTTTATTGCCGTGTTCTGAGTCTTGTGTCTTTAACCCTGCTCATGTGCTCAATTGGATGAAGTACATACGGAAGATTAGAAGTCTCTTTTTATAAGATTATTGAGAATCTTGGGTTGCTTTAAAGACAATTAAAATAAAAAGTAATTTGTACGCTGGGCAATAGTGGTGCCTGTTTTTAATCCCCGCACTTGGGAGGCAGAAGCAGTTGGATCGTTGAAGTTTGAGGCCAGCCTGGTCTGCAGAGTGAGTTCCTAGATAGCTAGGGCCACGCAGAGAGAGCCTGTCTTGAAAAACAAAAACAAAAACAAAACAAACAAAAATCACTTACACTACAGCAAGACCCAGAAAAAAACTATTCAAAATTTCTGATTTGAGAAATTCGTTGACAACTAAGGCCTGTCCTCTCTGTTAGGTTTTCCTAGAGTCCAGCTTCATCTCAGGATGACTGTCCCCTTTTACAGTAAACCCGAGCAAATGTGACACCCTTGTATTATTCATGCTTTCAGATTTTTAATGTTATTATTTTACTCACTTGAGGTCTCAGTTGATATTTTTCTTTCCCCCCCCCCCTTTTTTTTTCTTTTCGTACTGGAGGCCTTACAAAGGTGCAGCTTGTGCTCTTCAGCAAAGCTACAACCCTAGACCCCAGGATCTGGAAGTTCTCATTCCTGAGATGCTTATATGAAAATCCAGTGTATGAATACATAATATTCTGCTTATCTTAGCTCTTATTTTCAGCACTCCCAGATCAAATCTAGATCACAATGATCGGATTGTTTAGCTTTATATTAATATATCTTTACTAATGGGCCAGAGAATCGTCTCAGTTTTAGTTTTCAGGTTTGAGAGATGGCTCCTGTTACTAAGAGAGGATTTAATTTAGAGAATTGTTAACCGTGTACCAGAAGAAATGACCTGTATGTTACAGGCAGGTGAATGAGTAGCTGGAGGACACAGTTTCAGCTTTTAGTAGTGCAAACCACAGTTAAAAGCTCTTCACCTTTACTGGGAACAGAGATAAAGTGGTGTAAACAGCTTGTCCAGAGGCCTGTGGGCTGAAATGCAGGCCTCTGAGAAGAGCATACTGTCTGGCTTGTCAACCAGGTGCCGGTACTCAGATCCTTGAATGCCTGCTGCTGGGGTGCTTGAGGGACAAGGACACTGGAAGGCTGATCTCTGGCGCTACCTGATGGCATACTGCATGCTAAAGAAGAGAAATCCAGCCGACAGCGATGGGGACAAGGAGCAGGCAGGCCAGGCCAGGAAGATCCCTTTTCCAGTTTCCCCCCTCCAGCTGTGTAGACAGAAACAGGATTAAAATGACTCATATAACACTGGCCAGAGTAATTGAGAAAATTATCATCTGAGTGCATTTTTTAAAGCTTGTTAATTTTAGATGTTTAGCCAACATGTATGTCTACACAACAGGTGTGCACTGTTCTCAGATGCCAGAATCCCTTGTTACTGAGGTACATACGGTTGTGAGCCTCCATATGGGTGCTGGGAATGAAACCCTGGTTCTCTAGAAGAACAGCCAGTGCTCTTAACCACTGACTGAGCCATCTCTCTAGCTCCTGTGCATCCCCTGCCAGACAACTACTTCCTCTCACTACATCCCCCATATCTTCATTTGTTGGATTACGGTTTAAAAGAGTGGTCACAAAACACTTACTTTGTAGGCTGGCTAACTATGGGTAGGCAAGGTCATTATCGTTTAGTTTTTGTTGGTTTCCAGAAACTCATTTCCTGGAGAGTATCTACAGCACGTTTGTCATTCATGTAAGATTGTCATAGAATCTTTTTATTCTTTTGTTAATTGTCACCTGAGAGGCTTACTGCCTCAGTCTGCTAACCTAGCCTCCATACAATCTAGGGCTAGATAAAATGTTTTCAGCCTCTGAGACTTGCTGCTGAATAAGCTCACTCCTTCTAGTTCTTTCTGCGCTCTGGCCTGCTGGTTCAGATCAGCTGTTCTGGCTTAATCTCCTCTCCAAGCTGTCTGATTCAGTGTGGCTTCTGTCTCCTTCCCTCTACTGAATTGCTCTGCTTGACCTTAAACTAGCTTTAGCAATCTGTTCTAATCTTCTGGCTCCTTCTCATTCTCTGGCTGATTCTTTCTTTATCCCCCCATGTATCTTTAGACCATTCATTCATTCATTCATTCATTTATTTGGTTTTTTTTCGAGACAGGGTTTCCCTGTGTAGCCTGGCTGTCCTGGAACTCACTCTGTAGACCAGGCTGGCCTCGAACTCAGAAATCTGCCTTCCTCTGCCTCCCAAGTGTTGGGATTAAAGGCATGCACCACCACTGCCCGGCTAGACCGTTTAAAAAGGAATACTTGAGAGTCTCTTAACTAAGGATCGGTGACAATACCTGCTAAAATGATTATTGTGCTCCTAAGTTACTGTCTGATGAGAGTGTGGGGAATTTGCATGAGGAGGGATTAAGGATATCTCTGCTTTGCATTGCAGAGGAACTTCTGAGCTGTGTGTGTGTGTGTGTGTGTGTGTGTGTGTGTGTACACGCGTGCACCTGCAAGATGCAAATCACCTTTTGCTCTTTTAAGTTGCATTAAAATCAATGTACCCAGAACCCTAAATTTAAGGTTTATTGGTCCTCCCTGGTATTACTTCATGCTCTAGGATGGGGAATTTTGTCCATACTTCAGGCCATCAGCATTTAGGGCTAGTCCAAAAACTGAAATCATTTCAGTAAAGCCAGTCAGGGTCTTTGAAATGTCTGAAGTACATAAGTCAAGATGGGAGAGATCATATTAAAGTGCACACGGTCTTCATTCCTGGGCTTGTCTGTTCTCAGTCCTCTCTCGAGTTGTGGTCCAGGCAGCAGCACACGGGAGCCTGTGTGAGCTTGCTTGTGTGCCTGTAGTGGGAGTAGTTTGTCCCCATAACCCTTGCCCTGGCTCTCCAACCTCCACCCTGGTCTCTAATCTAACTTCGTCAGGTATTGATAGTGAGAGTGTAGAAGGGTACTGTAGAGCACCCGGTGCCCTGCAGGCACAGAGCCAGTTCCTCCTGGAACCTCCAAAGCTTTATGCCCCGGGTTTAATGCCCCGGGTTTAATGACCCAGGCTTGAAGCTGAACCCTTTCACTTACCTAGGGAAATAAATTTCCTTGTGGTTGGAAACATTAAAAACCTTCTACACTTTTAATAAGAAAAGCAAGCAAAGAAAACAAGATAGTATAAAGAAACCTATGTACAGATGTGCCATTGTGTACATATCTTCAATACTTAATTTATACCGAATCTTATTTCAGCCATTCTCCTATCACATTATTTTGATATGGTTCTAGATTTCCTAACATTTTACTCATAAATAGAATGAATTTATGAAAGATATAGCTTATTTTTTTTAATATAACCACTATACCACTATTCTATATAAATAATCTCTTAAGAGTTCAAAATTCCAGTGGTGTCTTGTGATTTTTATATATTAACCAAATAAGGTCTTACATACTGCAGGTCTGTCTGCCAGTCCGTCTTTGCAACTTATTTGTTGAGAAGAGATGGCCATTTGTACTGTGGTGTTTATCTTAAAGTTTAATGCAGCTGTTGGGATTCATTATTTCCTGTAAATTGTAGGTTAGATTTAGGCTCAGGTTGTAGGGAGAATGCTTATTCTTAGGTGACTCTCTGCTTATTATGGGAGGAGTGACAGTCTGGTTTATTTCTTTCGGTGCTGTGACTGGTGACTTGAATGTACACGTCTCATCAAACTTTACTTGTAGGATCCCTTCATGTTCTTAAAAATTACGGAGTGGAGCACTCTCATGATTTTTTTTTTTTATTTTTTTTTGGGTTGTTGGTTTGTGTTTAAATATTACTAAATCTCCAAATGTTTGTCTTATTAGAAAACTAAGATGGACAAACTTTAGAAATTTCTGTTGTTTAGTAATAACAGGAATAAACTGTCTTGTGTATGCACGCAAATAACCATCGTTGTAAAGACTTTCATCAGGCAGAAGCTTAGAAGACTGATGGGCTGCCTTTCTGTGTCTTACTTCCCCAGCTGCAGAGCACAGCTGGATTCTCATTATTACCTACATCATTGCCTACTCTGCTTGTTGTGAAATCATGGGTCATGGGGCCTTGCAACTTGTTACCCATTCCTGAGAGTAAGAGAGAGGGCCAGAGGGCCACAGTGGTGTTGTGGAAACTGTTTTCATGTTGCAGACTCTGATGAGCCTTTGGGATCTACATGGTTCCTAGACTATGATTCTGGAGCTCTTAGTTTTTAGTCCATTTTTGTTTCATCCCCTCATCCAACCATCCACCCATCCATCCATCCACCCATCCATCATTCCATTAATTATCCATCCATCATCCATCCGTCTACCCATCCATCATCCATCCATCATCCATCTTCCATCCATCATCCACCCATCCATCCATCCACCTATCCATCATTCCATCAATTATCCATCCATCATTCATCCATCTGTCTACCCATCCATCATCCATCTTCCATCCATTCATCCATCATCCATCCATCCATCCATTCACCCACCCACCCACCCACCCACCCACCCATCCATCCATCATCCATCCTATTTATGGTTTTATAAATGGGATTTGTAGTTCTGGCTTCCTGAAACTCACTCTGTAAGACCAGGCTGGCCTTGAACTTGAAGATCTGCCTGCTTCTCTCTCCCAAGTGGTTACAAAATGGAAATATTCTGATTTGAGATTTTCTTCTTTTTCATTTCTTTTTTTTTTCTTGTATACCAGTGATCTCCTCTGTTTACTCATTTACTAATGGAGATGCAGTTTGCAAAGTTAAGGTCCTTTCTAAGGGAGCTAGAACCTAGAGATTTGGTTGACCACATGTGAGAAGTGCAGGGCTATCAAACTCTGTTGAAACACACTTCCACGTGCTTTCCAGGTGGCGTCTCCGGATCTGTTTGCTTTGCTCTCTTGAATTATTTAGATCTTGCAGGCTGCGTGTTTTAGTTCTATATCAAATAATATTATAATCTAAGAAACTTGCTTGAGGACTCTGAAAAGGACAGGATCTTCACAGTTAGATGTCAGCTCTCGGCTTCTTATAGAAATGTGGTAAAGTTCAAGGAGATAACGTATATGCATAGTTTAAAGAGCTTGTTTATTATAGGACAGATTACTCCATAGGAGGCAAAAAAAAAAAAAAAATTCAGCCTCTGTTACAGGATGTAGAGTTTTGCTCCAGTTTGGTCTTAAAAAATATGAGCTGTTTAATCTGCTTCCAGAATTACTTCCCAGATTTGATTACTCCCGAGTAAAGACAGGAAGTTATAAGAAGGCATACACAATAAAACTCAGACACTAAAACTTGGAACGGAATAAAGTGGGGAGAGGAGGTGCAAGTCAGGACAGTATAAGCAGTAGATTAATTAGGCATAATAAAAATTCAATTCTTGTTCTTAGCCTCGAATGCAAAGGGGTCATCTTAATTGCTGACTTGTGTATACTTGAGATGAAATGTGAAATCAGTTTTCCTGTACTTAAAAAATCGGTACTTTAATTGACTTCTGGAATTTTTATGATACAATAGATGAGACAAGTTTGTTGAGCTCACTATATATAGATCTTAAGCTATTTGGCAGTTGAAATGGCTATTTAATGTGGGTCAGCAGTGGGAGGTGTCTGAGTTGGATGGAAGGAAAGCTAGACCAAGTATAATAAACTGTCAGCAAAATAAATCTTTTCCAGTTAGACTTGCTTTCTGTTGTTTTTGGAGCTGGTGAGAGGTTGTTTGAGAGATAAGAAGTTAACAGCATGATTATGTTCCGAGTTATATATTTGTAGACTATGAGCAAATAAAAAAAAAAAACTGAAATAGATTTTCTATTTATAAAATTTCCTTGAAAAAAAAAAGAGTCTGGTTTGTGGTGGTTGATGTTTGTGATCTCGGCACTTGGAAGCTGGGTCAGGAGGATGGCCTCACGATCGCACTGTGAGACCTTACAAAGTTAGAGTCCTTGAGAAGCCTGTGAAGAGCATAGTGATTACCCCATGGAAACACATCTTAAGTTGGAGAAGAAATGAAATCTTTTCTTTCATAGTTTTGACTCTGTTCGTATTTGTTGAGGTATAGAGCAAATGTTACAGTTCAAGCCCCAATGTATACGTTTTTCTTGACTTTTGGAAAAAGGGTTAGTGAGCCCCCCCCCCTTCCACATTGGAAACTGAAGGGTTACCGTCCTGTACAGGTGAGAAGGCAGAGGCCAAGTTCACAGTGCAGGGACCAACCTCTCTCCTCTCTCCTCTCTCCTCTCTCCTCTCTCCTCTCTCCTCTCTCCTCTCTCCTCTCTCCTCTCCTCTCTCCTCTCTCCTCTCCTCTCTCCTCTCTCCTCTCTCCTCCTCTCCTCCTCTCCTCCTCTCCTCCTCCCCTCCCCTCCTGTCCTCCCCTCCTCCTCTCCTCCTCCCCTCCCCTCCCCTCCCCTCCCCTCCTCCCCTCCCCTCCTCCTCCCCTCCTCCTCTCCTCCTCCCCTCTCCTCCTCCTCTCCTCCTCCCCTCCCTTCCTCCTCTCCTCCTCCTCTCCTCCTCCCCTCCCCTCCTCCTCTCCTCCTCCCCTCCCCTCCCCTCCCCTCCCCTCCTCCCCTCCTCCCCTCCTCCCCTCCCCTCCCCTCCCCCCCTCCCCTCCCCTCCCCTCCCCTCCCCTCCCCCCTCCCCTCCCCTCCCCTCCCCTCCCCTCTCGTGCACTGCCATGCCCGGCCGGCCAGGATGGTAGAATATTTGACTAACATGCAAGAAGCACTCACCACCACCCCAGCCAGGTCTGGTGGAGCAGGCCTGTATTCATGAGGTGGGGACAAGAGGATTCGAAGTTTAACTTCATCCTTGCCTGTAATTAGTTTTAGGCTGGCCAAGGATGAGTAAGACCCTGCTCCAAAAAAACGATACTCTGACCCTGAATCACATTTCTGACTTTATTTATAATATGACATTAAAAATGTCGATCCAAAATATTTTTCCAAAATCGTCTAATCTGAAACATATCTACGCAGACACTTTTCTATCTTATTTACTGTCTTAAATACCTTTCAGAGACATTTTCTACTTTATATTTTCTATTTTTCTCATACTGAATTTGAAATCTCTTGCGAGTTAAAAACACTATAGTTAAGGGTTGGAGAGATGGCTCAACAGTTCAGGGGACTTGAAACACTCCAACAAAGGACCCGAGTTGGCATCCCAGCACCGTGTCTGTGACCATCCTTAACTCTGACATTTTTATTCCTGTTGGCATATGTCAGAATTTTTATAAGGTTTTTAATGCTTAAATGATATTTTGTTGTGCTGCGTTTCTTTAGTCATTATCAGTTGACAGATACTTAGGTTGATTCAGTTACGTGGCTTGGGATGCAGCTTAGTGTGAGAGTGCACGCCTACTCTGCACAAGGGCAGGTGGCGGGGGTGGGGGTGGGTAGAACGGAAGGCAGTGAGGGAAGGGTTCTACCACTTGGTAGTCTGTCCTGAGCATGTAACTGTACATACACCAGTGGGTTACACTGAGGGTGGTATTTTAACTATATGACATCATTTACCTTTTTTTATGTTTTGTTTCGTTAAGTAACACATTATAGTGGCTGTACTGTTCAGTCTGAACCCTCCTTAGGGTGTGGCCCGAATGGTTATATTCCATTTAGATGACACACAAGCTTTTCTATGATGCCTCTTGAAGGGTCATAGGGATGAGAGGAACACAGAGGGAGGGAGGGGCTTTGCTCCTGTGTGGGTAGAACGATGCAGTGTAGTGTCTGCAAGCTTCTCAGTTAGCAGGCTTTTCTAGTTTTAAAAGAGCGCTCTGTGTGGGTGCATGTGTGTGTGTGGGGGGGGGGTGTGGGAGTGGGGGGTTATGGAGGCCAAAAAGAGTTTGTCAGATCTCCTGGAGCTGGAGTTGTAAGTGGTTGCGAGCTACCTGGTGTGGGTGCTGGGAACCAAACTCTGGTTGTCTGCAAGAATGGCATGTCTTCTAAACTCGTGAGTGATTTCTCCAGCCCTTACTGGAGCTTTCAAAGTTACATTGTCAATGTTCTTTTAGACCCATTTTTTACTTTACCAATATTCCCAGAGATTTTTCTGTCAAGATTGTGATCATCCAAGATAATGGCTTTGAAATCGTCTGCAAGTTAGAAGCAGTATATATATTTAAGGATTGCTAGGACAGTTCAGTGGTTAAGAGCGCTTGCTGCCCTTACAGAGGACATGAGTGTGGTTCCCAACACCTCTGTCTGTAACTACTTTTAACTATGGCACCAGATAATCCACGCCCTCTCCTGGCTTCTGAGAGACTCTGCACAGATGTACATATATCTATACACAGACACGCATACCCACATATACTAAATTTATTTTTGAAAAATCTTAAAATTATACTTAAGAATGGAAACATAAGATATTACAAGCAGACTGTATTTTTATTCTTCATATTAATTGCATCATCTGTATCGTCCCATCTTGAAAAATACATGCAAATATTTTTGGCCATCCTGCTAGATATGTCTAGCTGAGAGGAGAGAGGTCCGGCTTGGAGCTAGTGTCTCATCAGCCAGTGGGTGTGGATCTCACAGAGCACACACATCAGCTTCCCTTGGGGCTCCCAGACTTGGTATATCCCAGACAGTTCCCACTGATTGATGTGCATTGAGAATTTGCATATCTGACTTGTTCCGCAGGAGTAAGGTTGCTACTCCAGGATGTCCTTGGAGAACTAATTACATTATTTAAACCACCTGAGACTAGAGAGCTCCCTGGGGAGGAAGCCTAGCTACAAAAGCTGAGGGCAGAGTCTGTGGCGTCAGTGGACGAGCAGAGTTTACTCAAGTAGACAGAAGCTTTAAAAGTAAGCTTACCTTGTAGCTGCCTGGAAAGCAGTAAGACTGGTGTGTAGCCAGCCCGCTGCTCCCCTCTGAGGTTGGCTTCGAGAGGTGGGGATGGCAGCTGGTAGTGGCCAAAGGAATTTCATCTGCATTTATGACCAAAGGAACCTATTAGCAACAAAATGCTTAATTTGGAAGCTAGTTTCCTCATGTTTGAATTTGAGCCTTCAGGAGCCCTGAAAGAGGCTGGTAGCACTTTATGAATGAATGCTAGACACAGTAGGGACTCCATTAATCCATTTTTACTTCTACCAGATAACCTTAACTGGTAAAGGTTAATTCCTTTGATGATACATTTTGATTTTGCTAATACAGTCAGTGTCAGAGTTTTGCTCTGATACAGGACCAAAGGGGGTGAATAAAGGCCTTCTGTCTGTCCTAATTGCTTAGCAGATTAGCTAGGCGCGAATGCCAGGAATTTGGAGCCACAGTGCACTGAGACCTTTGTTCTTCTCACTTGCCTGAGCCTCCTGTAGCCTTGGAGCACCTGAGAAAAAGAGTCTGGAGTAGAGCCCTGCTGTAACTGTAAAACAAGCACCAGTTTTTTTCTGAAACAATGGTAATAACGAAATCATGTTAACGTTTTAAAATCCTATTAGTATTTTACAAATTATACACTGAAATATTTTATATATTGAGCTAAGTAATTTTAGCTAAAATTGTGTTGCTAAAAAGTAATTTTACTTCTTCTTTCACTCTTTTTATTTCTTTGTTTTTGAGATAGTCTTGCTATATAGCTGACTCGCCTGGCGTGGACATTGCTGTGTAGACCAGGCTGAACTTTAACTCATAGAGGGATCTGCGCACTTCTGCCTCCGGAGCACAGTCACTACATTTTGCTGCTGCTGCTCCTGCTTCTGCTGCTTCTCCTCCTCCTTCTCTTCCTCCTCCCCTTCCTCCTCTTCCTTCTCTTTCTTCTCCCCTTCCTCCTCCCCTTCCTCCTTTTCTGCTACAAATGTGACTACTAAAACATTTAAAGTTATATGCATGACCTCCCTCCTGGCCCCCCACCCCCATCTTGGAATTGCTGCTCTTTTGTTCCGGGCCGTGTGCATGTTCACTAAGAACATGCTGTACCGATGAGCTGCTAGCCCATTTTGCCTTAGTTATTTGCTTCTATTAAACCCCAGTGATGTAGAGATATGAAAGCCATAGTAGACGTAGCTTTTGATGCTTTGACAGCAGATAAAAAGCATTATGTGGAAGGCAAAGGCAATCTGGATAGTGAAATGCACACTGTCATAAAACAGTTAACAAAAATCAGTCATCTCTTCAGAAGCAACTGGCATATATCTTTTATTTTATTTTATTTTATTTTATTTTATTTTATTTTATTTTATTTTTGTTGTTTACTTTTTGGAGACAGGGTTTCTCTGCGTAGTCCTGGCTATCCTGGAAGTTACTCTGTAGACCAGGCTGGCCTCAAACTCAGAGATCCTCCTGCCTGTGTCCCTGGGTGCTTGGATTAAAGGTGTGAACCACAAACCACCTCTCGGCAGCATATTTATTTTAAAGGCACAATGGTAGAGAATCTTCGATGAGTGTCAGCTATAAAAGTGACTTTTCTGTGCAGGGCAGGCAGAGGAAAGACATCCAGAGGCCCACCAGCTGTGTGGCCCATACCCAGGGGACTGCCAACCGTGTGGCCTGCCAGCCAGGTGGCCCACCAGCTGCAGGAGCCATTGGTGTGCAAGTATGTGATGGAGAGATGGAGAGAAAGAAGACAGGAAAGGTCTGGGCATTATGAAGAGAGGTGGAACTTGAGACTTGAGGATGGAGAGAAGCAGCCAGTTATGAGTAGCCTGTGCTGCCACCTGAGGTCATGGTGAAGACCCAGTCAGAGTCCCTGACTCATAGTACCCCCAAAGGCCATCCAGATGTCTCTGCTCTGGGATGCCACCAGGGACCATGTTTATGTCCAAGGGTTGTGCAGAGCTGGCTTTGCCCTGTGGGCCTGCACCTTGTATCTGGGTGGCACAGTAAAGCTGGCCCTGGTGGCAGGGGTGTGGGCGAGCTGGCCTCAAGGGTGTAGGAGCAAGAGAGCCGGCCCTGCCACTCATGCTGTGCAGTGGAAAGGCGAGGGAGAGGACACGTTCCCCCCCCCCATGCCCTGCGCCCCCACCCCAACTCACTACCTGTGGCTGGTGGGTTAGCTGGCCCCAGGTGGTGAGAGCAGGAGAGTTGGTTCTGCCTCTTAGTGGCTGAAACACTCAGGAGAGGAGGCCTGGCACCTTGCCTGGGTAGCACAGTAGGGCTGGCTCTGGTGGTGTGTGTGCGGGCAAGCTGGCAAGGGTGTGAAAGTGGCAAAGCTGGCTTTGACCCTTGCCAGTTGCAGCACTGAGTGAGCTAGCCGGGGCGTGCTGGGCACGCTGGTGGTGCAGACAGAGGAAAGCTGGCCTGCTGACCAACCCAGCTACTACCAAGCCCAAATCTAGGGCCTTGAGTTGTCCCACCCCCAAATCTGCTCTATCTGTGAACTGCTGGAGCAGGTGAAGAGGCTGGTCTTATAGATCCAAAGCTGCAGGATCGCCATGACACAGGGCAACAACAGGCTATCTGAGAGGAGTCCCAGTGAGGAGCCAGTGTTGATGGTGCAGCAGAAGCCACAGGCCTCGCACCAGACCAAGGACATTTGCAAGTGAAGCTGTGTGACACACTACAGCTTCCACGAGAGATGGTGGTTGTTTTTACTTGGTTTTATTTTTTATTTTATTGGAGGATGGGGTGGCAAGGACAAAGGGAAGATAAGAAGGTGGGGAGATGAGTGGGATTGGGGTGTATGATGTGAAATTCACAAAGAATCAATAAACAATGAAAACAAAACAACAAAAATGTGACTTTTCTTACCCTGGGTGGGATCGCATATGCCTTTAATCCTGCCATTCAGGAGGCAGAGGCAGGCAGATTTCTGTGACTTGGAGGCCACCTTCAACTACATAATGAATTCTAGAGCAGCCAGACCTACACACTGTGATCCTGTTTCAAAAAACAAACAATAAAACCAAAAATCTTCCTTTTCTTTTTTCTTCTTTTTTTTTTTTTTGAGAGAAAACCAACAGTTTGTTACACAGTGTAAGCACATTGTATAAAGATCACATGGCCCTTATTTTGGCTAACTGTGGAAAGAGATTAAATATTCCATCATAGTACAGATGGGTGCTTCTCAAACTATGGAATTCCCTCTAGGCAGGAACAGGTACACTTTCCTAAGGCACTCAAGTTGAGGTGCCATGGCCTAGGTCTTAGTCTCCGGGCCTGTTACTTTCTGCATACCCTCAGTGCTATGGGACTCTGTCAGTACTGTGCTTTTGCAAACCAGGGTGCTGGGTTGTAATCTTAGGTATGTATACGTTTCCTACAATCAGAAGCATGGCTTCAGAACCAGGGGAGCTGGGTCAGATCAAGTCTGTCCCAGGGGTCTACCTAGTTTCTCTCTTATATTCCTCAGCTCTTATCGAGAATTGATTTGAGTTGACAGGATTTGGGGAATAGATAAAAACAACAAAAACAAAAAAACAAAACAAAGAAACTAAGCTCACTAGATAACGTAAGTAAATATAACTGACTTTACATCCCAGGTCCTAAAGGCACCTAATTTAGATTTCCTCACTTGTGAAATGGGGCTAACCTTTATCCATGTCGTGATGCATGATGCATTAGTCAGTGATGTCAGACACCAATGCTGTTCCTTCGTTTCCAGTGAATGAGGAAACGGCATCTGGAATCCAGACCTCTGAACTGCTGTGCTCGGGGTTGTACCCTCTACAACTTGGACTGCCATTTAGTCCATGGGGCTTCTCCTTCATAATCATGCAGTAATAGATTAAGACTAAATGCAAACAAAGCCGTGACAACACAACCACGATTTACCTGAAAGAACAGCAAATAAGAAGTGGAAAAAAAAAATAACATTTAAAGAAAGAGCGTAAAGTTTGCCCAAGGTCATTCTACTGAGGTGAGGTAGAAAAGAAAACCAAATTAGACATGTTGGTTGAGACCACAGCCACTAACGCCTGAGCCATCTCTGCCGCCCCAGATTAGCGTTTTTGGTCTTATTGTCAGGGACATGATTTGACCACTTATAGCCGAGATTAGTCATCTATAAACTGTAGAGAATAGCTTTCTTGGAGGGAACGATTAATGTTGTGTCCACTCAACTCGTACACACTTCTGACGGTAGTGATGCTGGCTAAGGTACAAGATAGCTAAGGGCAGCACTTCCATCAAATGCATCCACTTACTTTAAAGATTAATGGGAGCCAGGCGCTGGTGGCGCACGCCTGTAATCCTAGCACTCTGGGAGGCAGAGGCAGGCGGATTTCTGAGTACAAGGCCAGCCTGGTCTACAGAGTGAGTTCCGGGACAGCCAGGGCTACACAGAGAAACCCTGTCTCAAAAACACCAAATCAAAAAAAAAAAAAAATTAATGGAACTTTGCACTGTGAACACATGACTGCGCGCGCACACACACACACACACACACACACACACACACACACACACGCACACACCCTCTGAGAAGACAGACATTAGTCAGTGGTCACGAGCTGGATGCAGGTTGTGGAAGGTAAGTATAGTGCTGTGTGCTGCTCCTGATGTACCATCAGCTACGAACTCACCTGGCCTCACCTCAAAACTACTTCTTTTAGCAAACTTTCCAGACACTGTTGATGCACGTTGTAGTTAGGAACTAGGGCAGGCGTTTATGCAAGTCTGTAATAGTGGGAGGGATTCTGACCTTGCGAGCGAGAGGTTCTGTTGGTGGTGATGGTTACGTGCGTGACGTCATGGTTGTTACGTTCTGTCTCCCTTGTTCAGTCTTGGTACATTTCCTTCTCTGCTTGCTGCCTCTGAGCACATCTGTTGCTTGGTTTTGTCTTGTTACCATCAGTGTGTAATGTAACCTCATGATTCCTTTTGGCCTAGTGTGCTGAGTTGATCAGGGAAGGGCCATTCCGACCTCTGTTCGTGCGTGGAATCTTATCTTAGCTGTTTCCTTAATTTCATTTTCCCTGGAGTAAAACTGTCAGGGTTGCGTCAGTCTCGGCTCTAAATAATACCTTTTTTAAACGCTGTGTCTGGAGGTTGTTTTAGTTGCTGTTGTATCTCCTAAACTGTTAACGTGGAGCCCAGCACTAAGTATAGCAGGCACTGTATTGTTCTAAGTGTTTACTTTTTATTATAATTTCTTCAGCCTTGTGTAATAAAATAATGTCAACTAGTGAAGCGTCCGACTGCGGTTTATTTCCTACTCTCCTGCCTTTCATCTCCTTTTGAACAATTTGTAAAAGTGCTTTAGGGGAGTATGTGGTCTTTTAAACACAAATATTTTTCTTTTGTTAAGTAGCCAGGAGGAAAATGTGAACAGGATGGACCACAGACAAAATCTTTTCTGAATACAACAAAATAATTTTTCAAAAGTTACCGCACGCTATATCATGGAAAGACTTTTTATTAACGTGGTCTCTCAGCAATAGGGTTATTTAGTTGCATAGGAATGCGACAAATATTCTGAGGAATCGCAGATAAAAAAATGTGCACAGTTGTGAAACAGTCTGCATATTTGTTGTTAACATTGAAATCAGGGACTATTGGCTGTTTGGGACACTGTGTGGGCTGGTAGCCTTTCTCCCGTGTCACCTCTGTACAATTGGAGGTTTAACTACTGACATGGGGACAGTCATGGAGACATGACAAAAGCAGTGTTTTTAAGATGAGCAAATACAGCCAGTTGTGACTATATATGGTTATATATTTTTTTTTGCCTTACACATTTGTTTATTTTAATCAGTCTAAAATATCCCCCATAGTATTTTTTATATTGATATTTTTTTAAACACTTCATATTATGACCTTTTTTTTAAAAGCTTAAATTTAAATTTCTTTTAAGTGACAGCAGAGAGTCAGGAGACTAGGTAATCTGTTTAATAAAATTATTTACTTTGAGATAGTAAATTGAACGGGAAGAAAATTAGGTATTGAGCATAGCCACTTTCTCACATCTCCTTTAAGGAAGGACCAGCCTGGGCTCCTAACGTCTGTGCATCCTCCAGCAGGAGTCTGCATGTGTTCTGAAGATTCTTCATCTCAGTCTGTGGAGATAGTATATAATAGGCATGGGTGGGAGCCGGTCATCTGCATGTCGACAGGGTTTTACTCTAGCAGATGAAGGTTTTAAAAAGGCATTTCTGCCTCTGGTTGTCTGGTAGGAAAATAAATAGCCCTGTTACTCATTAAAAAAGAAAAACTGGAGGGATTTCAACTATTTAGTTTCCTATTGCATTTAGATGAAAAGATAGCTCTCCAGATTGAACTTTTCCTCATGCTTAATGAGGGTACGCATTAATAACTCTGCTTAATTCTGATTTAATTTCTTTTAAAGGCTCAATTAAGGACAATTAATTCTTGTTTATGTTGAATATATCATGAAGGTTAGAAGGCCAATGCAGGAAGTTTTTGGTTTCTGGGAGTTCTAGGTTTTCTTCAATGTCGACTAAAAATTCCTGCATGGGGCTGGAGATGTGACTTGGCAGGCGGGTATTCTCAGCGAGGGTAAGGCGCTGCTGCCCAACCCCCAATCCTGATGGCTTATGTATTTAGGAAAAGTGCCAAATAATTAGACCAAGGGTGAGAATTGTTTGTCTGATGCCCGTTTTCCTGCCTCACCCCTGCCTCCTCCTCTCTCCTTCCTATACTTTGAACTTGGCCCTCATGTTGTTTGATGCCGGATAGCTCTTTCATTTTTCCTCCCCTCCCCCCATCCCCCCCCCCCCCCCCCCCGCATCTCCCCAAACTATCTTCTCCTTTATTTTGAAGATACCAGGCTCTCTGAGGGTCAGTGGTAGCTCTGAGGTTCCTACCTGATCTCCTTGCTACTTTCTTAAGTGGTGGTGGTGTTTTGTAGCTGTTTCTGTTTTAAACCATCTGTTCCGGACCCTCCGATCCCAGCTGCATAGTGCTCGTTGGGATTTCGACCACCTCCATAACTGCAGTTAACTATGAGAATGACGATACATGTCTACATGTTTTCACTGAGGTACAGTTAGCACCCCGCAACCTGCACTCACTTGAAGTGTGCTTTGACTAGTTTGAGCACATAAATAAACCCATAAAGCCCTGGGTCCAGGTGAGATGTTTAAGAGACAGCCCCCCGCCCCCCAAGGTTTTCCTGCGGTCTTTTGCAACTCCCCTTGCCCTGCCCCCAACCTTCTGATTGGCTACAACAGCTCACTTCGTACTTTCCTAATTTTTACACAAATGCAATCGTGTATCCACACGTTTACAGCCGCCATCCTCAAGTTTGGCTTACCTTAATATGTTTATGTTGAGACTAATCCATGAGGCCCATATGAAAGATGTAGCTAGCCCCTGGCCAGTGGGTTCTTGGATATATAGCCTCTACATAAAATTTGTAAGCTGACATAAAACTGAAACAGTATGAGGGTGTGTGTGTGTGTGTGTGTGTGTGTGTGTGTGTGTGTTTGCAACTTGATCTAGTAGATGGACTTTGTAGATATTGTGATGCTATCCGTGTGGGCGTGCCTGCATGCCAGTGGTTTCCCTCTCGGCCTTGGAGTTTGTCCTCAGGTTGCATATCCTGGTCAGTACTGTAAACTATGGGGAGACTCTAGACTGCCCCACAAACTCCGCCAACTGCCCGGCTTTCCTGGACTCTCACCTTCATAACTCAGCTGTTTTCTCGTGCCCCTAAGTGGTGAGAGGTTAGAGTAGGCCTGAGGTTGGATGGCGTTGAGGCTTGCCAGGTAGAACTACTGCAGCTCAGGGTCTACTTAAAACTGAAAATTTTTAATGGCATTTTTACTAAACTGGAGTTTGTTTAAAGATCTGATTCATGGTTTATCAAACTTCTGGACAACACAGTGGAAAATTAATAAAAGGCACCGTGATTTCAATATCAAATTATTTCTACTTCCGCAGCCTTTCCCTCAGAGACCGTCACAGGGCACTGCAGCAATCTGAGAGTTTCTGAACAGAAGGCAGTACAGCCCCAGGGAACTCCTCTTCCCATGGGTGCTGAAGCACTTACTTTTGAGCAGCTGTCTAGAAAGGAAACAAAACTCTGCAGTCCTTTGTTTGGCCATGTGATACAGTGTAACACATGGCTTTTGTGTAGGGGACAAAAGATTATCTCTTGAGCCATTGTCTTAGAATTGATGTGAAACTTGCCTCTACAGAAGCATATACTTACTCTTTTAAAAACTTGCTCATTATATTTCTGCCCAGTTATCATCATCACTACCACCACCACCACCATCATCATCATTAGCAGCAGCAGCAGCAGTAATAGTAATAGTAGTCACATAACTTTGGGTTGCTTAGTCCATACCTTTCTCCTTCCTTTGGTGAAATAGTATTTGTACTTAAGATAAATTTTAAGTGGAATCATATATAGTCAGACATTTGTGTTAAGCACATGGATACCAGCCAGCCTTGCTGGTAGATAACACCTATTTGGGATTCTATGCCTCATAATTGAAGAACTGGAGGATTTGTGATTTCCAGTCCAGCCCAGCCTATAGCACGAAACTCTGTCTCAAAACAACAAACAAAAATCCTCAAAGGAAAAACATTTAAAGGGTTTGAAATTGCAGCAATTAAAAAAAAAAAAAGACAAAAACAAAACAAAAAGCCCAAACCTATCTTGTTTTCTAGTAGAGAACTTGTTCTCAAGAGCAGAATAGTTAGGTTTTTAATGCATTGCATAGATAGACTCGTGATCTAGCCCCTCCCTTCTCATCCCACCCCACCTTCTTTGTATCTTTTGGCTGAAGGTAGAAAAGTGACTTAGAGTACCATGTCTTGGGAGACATATAAGGCCGGCACAAGAAATGTGTAGCCAACCATCAGTATATGCTCTTAGTTCAAATTTTGTATGATTTGTAGTTTTATTGGTGTGTGGAAGAGCCTAAGTGTGAAGACTCATGATGGAGTCGTGTGCGCTGTTGGGAAGGAAGCTCTTTGTCAAGCCCTAGATCCAAACCCTGTGTTTGTAAGCCAGGTTTCCGTCCCTCACAAACTAATTCAAATCCTCTCAGGAATGCATAGTGTCCCTGCCAAAGGTCTTCAGATGGTGATTGATAGAAAGATCTGTGGCCAAACATGCATTCTTTTCAAATACATTTCAGGCATAGGTTAATACAGAGGTTGGAAAATTAAGTAACTTCATGATCTACCATGTGTTTTCATCCATCGGTCGGATGACTGAAGTCTCTCCAAGGGTCTTTTGAAAAGACTGTCCCCTCAGAGGCTGCCATCTGAAACCTTTTCATATAAAAGCCTCGCCCATCGCCATCATAGCCGTTTGAAGTTTTTTGTTAATGAGTTCAAGTTTTCACACTTTGTAGTCTGTGGTGCAAGCTACATTTAGCCAAGAGACTCTGAATTGGTAAATGGAATATTTAAATGTTCCACGTATACTATGGAAAGACTTTCAGGGTCTTTACAGTAAGCTTAATTGCTTTTATGCTTTCTTGTGTTTTGTTGATGTGAAGTATACATAATGCAGAATTTGCCATTCGGACTATACCATTCGGGGGGCCTAAGAACATGTGCGTGTTGTGTAGCTTCCAACATCTCTGTGCAGAATCTTGCCACCTTTTCAAACAGAAACTGGGGATCCTATGAACTGAAGACCTTTGTGTTTCTCGAGGCTCCCAGCCCCACTCTTTGGCAGTTACCGTTCCACTTTGTGTCTCTGCCGATAACGATTTCCCAGGGCACTGCACGAGAGGGATCATCCACTGTCTGTCTTTCTATGACTGGCTTCGTTCATTTAGCACAGTGTCTTCTACGGTTGTTCATATGGTAACACACCAGAGTCTTCGATTTTTTTTGTATGTTAACAGATCCTCCACGCCCTCCGTGGGTTGGTGAACATAGGGTTGCTTCCATTTCTTTCCTTTTATAGCACATGTGTTAAATACTGATCATGTTGTATCTTCCACGATCCTAGAGGAGGTGCCAAGGAATTAGATGGTAGGAATGGTACCATTGTTTGTTGATGTTTTCAGCAGCACTGTTTTGATGCCTGGCTTATATATGGGAATAGTTTAATCTTCCGGCCTGATAAAGTAGCTCCATTACAGGGTCTGGACTAAAACATAAAGACTATACTATCTGGCACCAGGTCCAGGCTTACAAGGTAAAGCTTCACAAATCCAAGTTTTGTGCTATTAATTCCTTTAACCAGTTTTCTCTCTTTCAATGACAGTTTTCTTTCCAACTGTGTACTTTACGATGGCATTAATACTTTATATTGGGGCTCATGAATTGTTTTTCTTCCTGAGAACACACTCATTGTAACTTGTAAATTGGATGTTTGCATAATCAGAATGAATGCCTGCAATGTACTAGTGGCCTCTGGGGTGCCCAATTGGAAGGGCTTACACTTTCTGAACATTTTTGACTACTGGTTGAGTTCAGCATGGCCTCTTGGAATGGACTTAGGTGAAAATGCATTAGAAAAGAGTGGATACTGACCGCTCTTAGCACCCTGGTTTAACCCTCTGTTACCCAGAGAAATAACTGGAGCGGTAAGGCTTTGCCCAGTGCTTTGAGGAGCAAGAGCATTTTTAAAGTTTGATTGATTGGCTTCCAGTTGAGAAAGAAGGTTTGGCTAGAGCCAGTAGTGTTTACCAACTGTGCCTCTAAAAATATTTCTTTCTTCCCCCAGATGCTCACTGAACATTCTGTTTCCCAAGTGACATTATTAGAGCCCTTAGTCACAGGGAAATTAAAAGGGACACTGAAAACTTGAATAGCTGGGTCTCCTTTTAGTTTTACCAAATTCCTTCTTGTTATCTTAATGTAAATGTGGAGGGATTTCTGGAATTGTAGAGAACTGCCTTAGGTTTTTACTGCTGTAAACAGATACCATGGCCAGGGCAACTCTTTTTTATGAGACAGGGATTCTCTGTGTAGCCCTGGCTGTCCTGGAACTCACTCTGTAGACCAGGCTGGCCTCGAACTCAGAAATCTGCCTGCCTCTGCCTCCCAAGTGCTGGGATTAAAGGCGTGTGCTACCACCACCCGGCAGGGCAACTCTTATAAGGACAACATTTCATTGGAGCTGGCTTACAGGTTCAGAGGTTCAGTCCAGTATCATGAAGGCTGGAGCAGGGCAGCATCCAGGCAGGCATGGTGCAGGAGGAGCTGAGAGTGCTATATCTTCATCTGAAGGCCTCTAAGACTGACTTCCAGGCAGCTAGGACTAGGGTCTAAAAGCCCATCCCATAGTGACATACCTATTTCAACAAGGCCACACCTACTCCAGCAAGGCCACACCCACTAATAGTGCCACACCCTGGGCCAAGTATATACAAACCATCACAGGAATTTTAAGTTTAAAGTTGTCAAGTATCCTTTGTTTTTTAAGAACACAAACCATAGAAGTATAAAGCTTATAACCAACAGATGTGTATGTATGTGTATATGCATGTAAAATAAAAGCTTTGGTTCCCCTGACCCTGGGCCTAGTAGCAACTCTTTGAGATGCCCACACAGCAAACCTAATGTATGTGCCATTTGATTTTATAAGGAGTCATAAGGTTAGAAATATTGGAAAGATATATTGGGACTTTGATGAGAGTTTTTCACTCCTTTTCTACTTTGAACTGTCTTCCCCCTCCCCCCCCCCATTACAGTGACAAGTGACGTACTTTAAATTAGCATAGCTCAAAGACCTCGTTTTCCTAAGTGTTTACTCCTATTAGGAAAATGTTTGTGGCCAGCCTATGTTGTCAGTAAAATTCCAAAGGGATCCACATCCTTACATCTTTTTAAAGGTTTCTAGAACTAGGCCTGGAGAGATGGCTCAGCAGGTCAGAGCATTGGCTGCTCTTTCAAAGGAACTGGTGTTGGGTTTTCAGCACCCACATGGTGGCTCGCAGCCATCTGTTCTTCCAATTCCAGGGATCCAGCATCCTCTTCTTCACCAAGTACACATGTGATGAACAGACAGATGTGCAGACAAAACATGTGTAGATATAAAAACAAATAATAAAATTTAAAAGTCTTATAAAAAGTTTCTAGAATGGCATGGGAAGGGGTCATCAACTTTGTCAGGACTTTGGGTCTCTGTCTGGCTTTAGCCTGACCACTCAGCCGAGTTAAAGTCATCCACCTCTGTAGGGGTCCCGCCCTGACCACACATGGACGGCTGCTGTTTGCAGCGCACCGATCGATGTTCACTTACCGTTTTCTAAATGTAGTCCTGAGTAAGCAACATTGCTGAAATCACAGGCTCAGGAGACTTTTTTTTCTTTCTAATACATATTGAAACAACAATTTTGTTTGGCTGTTACCTAAAGCTATATTGAATCACCTCCATGTTCATCAGTGTAGCCCTTCAGGTGAGCCGTCTAATCTCTGAGCATAGGGCCTTCCCTTCTCTTCCTCGATGGTGATGGCTTTGTGGAGGATGAGAACCATTATAGACACTTAGTGACTAGGCTGTGGTGGATGCATCAGAAAGCGAGACCCATGCTTAACTCTCTTTGTCAAGTAGTTGCAACCCATGCAGGGAAGGGGCGAGGAAAGCCACTGTCGTGCGTGGACTTTAACTCCTGGATTCTTGCAGAACTCCCTTCTTTCCCCAATTCCAGATAGGAGCGGGCGGCTCAACCCAGCAACCCTTTGGCTTGGTACGTGGGATGCTTGATACTTGTTCCTCCAGCTGCTGATTCTTCTTCCCCAGTGCTGTGGGGACTTGAGATGTTTGGCTCCTTGTCCTTTTCTCTAAGTCATGGACACAGTTTCCTCTGTTTTTGGTTGGTACATACATTCACTTTGCTTTCCCTGCTCTAGTAAGTTAGCTATCTGTCTGCTCCTTACGTGCTTTCCCATTAACCTGTTGTCTCATTCTGCCTACGGTTTATGTATGGGTGTCATGTGTTCTAAGACATCTTCACTCTGGTTATATTGTTATCAAACCGGTTTATTTTCTGCTCGTAATCTGCGGCTCCAGGCAGAGAGTACCCTTGCTCTTTTGTCCCTATCCATGGGCGCTTGGAATGTGTCGCTTGGACAGTGACTTGAAAGGAGGATGTGGACTTCAGGTTGTGGCATTATCCAAATAGCTTTCATAATGACAACTGCATTTGAATATCATCGAACCTGTAGTTCTGAAGAGGCAGGCTTAGGAGACCGAAGGAGTTCCATAAGGGGAACCGAACATGGGTCCAGCTCAAACCAGATCTCTCTCTCTCTCTCTCTCTCTCTCTCTCTCTCTCTCTGTGTGTGTGTGTGTGTGTGTGTGGTATGGATGTGCACATAGAAGAACTCCAGCCATCCTTCGTCCTCAGGCACAGTCCAGCTGTCTCTGGAGGCAGGGTCCCGGGACCTGGTGCTTGCTTTCTAGGCTAGGCTGGCCAGCAAGGCCTCCCGGCGAGCCCTTTCCACCATTCCAGTCTTGGGGTTACACCTGGCTTTTCTAGGTGGGTTCTAGGAAATCTCATCTTTGCATGCTAGTGCTGTACAGACTGGCTTACCCCATCCACCCTCTGACAGACTTGATGATAAGATAAGACACGTTAGTAACGTCTCATTGAGTTTGCTCTGTCCCCAGTATCATTGCAGTGTGGACCATCTCTGCATATTCCCAGTTTACCATCAGCCATGGCCCAGACTTCTTCCCACAATCCCCTCGGGCGCACTGTTGACTGAGAGTAATGTATTCTTACTAATATGTCTTTAGGAACATTGTAAATCATTTTATCCCAGTACTGTAAAATATATCCACACAAACCTGATGATGCACAACAGTCGGTTAACGTGACTGTAAACGGATGAGGCTCGTGCTGACCTAACAGGACATGCGGTTTATTTACAGTGAACTGAAGGTTTAAGTAAAAGAACTCAATGGTAAAAACCCAAGTTGCAGTGAACTCATAAACTCACGACTGTTGATTATCTGTACTGTATCTGGGTTATCTCTTTCTCCTTTTGATTTGTTTTTATCTTACATGTATATGGGTTTTTTTGCCTGCATATGTCTCTGTTCCACATGTGTGCAGGGCCTGAAAAGGCCAGAAGATGGTATTGGGTCTCCTGGAACTGGCCGTTACAGACAGTTACTGTATGAGTCCTGGGAATTGAACCCAGGTCCTCTGGAAGAGCAGCAGTCTTGTTAATCACAGAATGCTCTCCAGCCCCGTCTTCTGAATACACATTTGTATGTTTGTGAGTCTGGGTGGTAACATGTGAGGCATGTGCTACAGTGTCTCCGTGATGGCTGTACCACTACTGTGGGACGCACCGGGAGACCACACCCTTTGGCTCTACTAAAACACGGTTTTTAAAATGTCCTGTATGATAAGGTGAAAATTAAATAAATGAAAATTTACAAGCTACATTTTTTTTTTTTTTTAATTTTGAGGCAAGGTTTCTAAGTTGCCCAGGTTGATGTGGAGTAAACTTAAGTCCTTGAACTTGGGATCTTCCTGCCTCGGCCTCTCAGATACTTAGGACTTGTGAGTGTGAGCCCCCAGCCGCAGCTGGTCATTTACCATGGTCAGTTTCCTCCCACTTCCTGCTTCAATTCGAAGAGCCCAAGTATGTCACTCAACCGGAGATTCTTTTGTGGCTGGATATATATGCAGTGTATAACTTCTTAATCCTTGGACTCCGATTGAGACCCCCTACCTTCATATTCTATTTCATGGTGATTCAGGAGAGGGGTCTCCTGTTTTTTTCTCTTTTTTTAATTCGTAAAGAAATTTTTTTTTAAAAACATGGTGCTTAGAGTAAATATCTGATTGTTTTTTAAAGAATTATTTTATGCATATGAGTACACTGTAGCTGTCTTCAGACATACCAAAAAAGGGCATCAGATCCCATTACAGATGGTTGTGAGCCACCGTGTGGTTGATGGGAATTGAACTCGGGACCTGTGGAAGAGTAGCCAGTGCTCTTAACCACTGAGCCATCTTTCCAGCCCCAAGTATTTGTTTTTTTAAACAGAACCGTCATAAGTTAGTGAGTTGGTGTCTGAATTTGTCTCCCACAAAAAATTGAGACGCCTATGAATTAGTGTACCATTGGGCCCAGATTGAGAGCTTCCATCTTTTATCTTATAACTGGTAGCCCTGGGATAAAGGGACTTGTATATAATCTTTATATATATATAAATAATTATATATTTAATAAATAATAAGTATTTATATATAATAATAATTATATATAATAATAATAAATAATAGTAAATATTATATATATAATAAAACCACCAATAAGCTTATCTTTGTTTATGAGTTTCAGCCCTTTTCCTTCTCTTTCTCCCTCCCTCTCCTCTCCCTCCATCTGCCTCTTCCTTCCCACCCCTCCTCTGCTGTCTTTAACCTTAAATAATAGTATTTTTCTTAAAGATTTTGAGGAAAGGAATTATTAACCACTGGCTATTTGAGAAAGGCAACAGGAAAGCAGGCAAGGGATGAGGATGTGCAGTGTGTTACCCAGTGTCCCATTAAGTCTCCCATTGAGGGACCTTAAATGGCAGGGGACACTTCTGAACACTGAAGGAAGGTATGTAAATGAATACTTCATGGTTGTAATTGTTAGGCATATAATTTGATCTGAACTGTGTAATGCAAAAAGGCATATTATTATCATTCTTTAAAAGGCTTTGCAAAGAATGCTATGCAAGAGTATTTTCCAAGAAATGTTAAAATTAAGACAGAATTAACTTACTTTCTGAAGATATTCTGTTGTTCTCCCTCTCCTTTTTAGTGTAAAAGTCTTATTTTGTTTGTCTAACATGGCATCAGGATCTCTGGGTCCTTTGAAGACAAACTAAAACCCATGGATAATGGGAATCTGGCAATTTAGACAGATCTTAAATTTCAGTTACAAAAAAGAGACTCTGCATAATGAGCATGTTTGCGTCAAAGGAATGTTCCCTTCTACGTGACTGTTGTTTCAGTGTCTGACTCGACGTGTGTGTGTGTGTGTGTGTGTGTGTGTGTGTGTGTGTGCAGTGCTGTTGCCTTGCATTTGCTTCTGACTGAACTGAGTGCGTGTGGGAGAAGGAAGGACCAACTGATCTGCTGCTCCACCCAGGGCCACTAAACATTTTCCCATAGTTGGCTGGGCACCTGCTGTCGCTGGTTGGGCACCTGCAGTCTATGGTTGGGTACCTGCTGTCAATGGTTGGGTACCTGCTGTCAATGGTTGGGTACCTGCTGTTTATGGTTGGCTACCTGCAGTCTCTGGTTGGGTACCTGCTGTCGATGGTTGGGTACCTGCAGTCTATGGTTGGGCACCTGCTGTTGATGGTTGGGCACCTGCTGTCTATGGTTGGGCGCCTGCAGTCTATGGTTGGGTACCTGCTGTCTATGGTTGGGCACCTGCTGTTGATGGTTGGGTGCCTGCTGTTGATGGTTGGGTGCCTGCTGTCGATGGTTGGGTACCTGCTGTCGATGGTTGGGTACCTGCTGTTGATGGTTGGGTGCCTGCTGTCGATGGTTGGGTGCCTGCTGTCTATGGTTGGGTACCTGCTGTTGATGGTTGGGTACCTGCTGTCGATGGTTGGGTACCTGCTGTCGATGGTTGGGTACCTGCTGTCGATGGTTGGGTACCTGCAGTCTATGGTTGGGCACCTGCTGTTGATGGTTGGGCACCTGCTGTTGATGGTTGGGTGCCTGCTGTCGATGGTTGGGTACCTGCTGTCGATGGTTGGGTACCTGCTGTTGATGGTTGGGTGCCTGCTGTCTATGGTTGGGTGCCTGCTGTCTATGGTTGGGTACCTGCTGTTGATGGTTGGGTACCTGCTGTCGATGGTTGGGTACCTGCTGTCGATGGTTGGGTACCTGCTGTCGATGGTTGGGTACCTGCTGTTGATGGTTGGGTGCCTGCTGTCGATGGTTGGGTACCTGCTGTCGATGGTTGGGTACCTGCTGTCGATGGTTGGGTACCTGCTGTCGATGGTTGGGTGCCTGCTGTTGATGGTTGGGTACCTGCTGTCGATGGTTGGGTACCTGCTGTCGATGGTTGGGCACCTGCAGTCTATGGTTGGGCACCTGCTGTCTATGGTTGGGCACCTGCTATTGATGGCTGGGCACCTGCAGTCTATGGTTGGGCACCTGCAGTCTCTGGTTGGGCACCTGCAGTCTATGGTTGGGCACCTGCTGTCGATGGTTGGGCACCTGCAGTCTATGGTTGGGCACCTGCAGTCTATGGTTGGGTACCTGCTGTCTATGGTTGGGCACCTGCTGTTGATGGTTGGGCACCTGCTGTCAATGGTTGGGCACCTGCTGTCTATGGTTGGGCACCTGCTGTCAATGGTTGGGCACCTGCTGTCTATGGTTGGGCACCTGCTGTCAATGGTTGGGCACCTGCTGTCGATGGTTGGGTACCCGCTGTGTAGGCCCTGCTTTTCTTTATGTCAAGTGGTGCTTCCCCGATGGCTGAGGACCACAGGAAAGCACCTCTCCCTGTCTCTTACTTCCTCTGCCTCTGTCCTTTCCTCTGTCTTTTGCCTTTGTAGATTTGACACACAAATGTAGATGAATCTTGTGCTGAGCATACACAGGATGGTTCCTGGCTATCTAAGTGTAGAAATAGATACAATACGTAAATGCTGTGTTTTAGGAGAGCCTCTTGTAGGGAGACACATTTTTATATAATTGACTTGCTCAAACAGCAGAATTAGCTGCCTTCAGACCAGATTCTAGGGCTGGGTGTGTGGCTCACTAGCCTGGGTTCCATCCCTACTGTCAAAACCCTACCAAAAAAATTCTAGTGGACTCCTGGCAATCATAGGTGCCGTGAATGGTGAAAAGGGTTTTACATGGTTCTTTGGCCAGGGTGTGTGTGTGTGTGTGTGTGTGTGTGTGTACAAATATTTGATTGATCAGAAGATTTTCTTGCTCTCTAATGAGCTGTGACATGGAGCCAAGAAACAGTCAAGGCTTAAGTCTTTCCATTTCTGGGTATTTTCATACCTTTTTTGACTATTGTTGTGTGTCAATCTGCAGGGTGCCAAACCAAAATATCTAAGGATGAAGTATGATGGTGTAAAGGATGAGCATCTCCCCCCTAACTCCCTCTCACTTGCCTTGGTTTTTCTCCTCCTCCTGGTTTTCCTTGAGCAAGTACTATATGTGGATCCGTTACCAGACGCTAGTGGGCCAGACATAAATAAACAAGGATCTTGTTCTTAATTACAGTAGAGAAGACCACTTCATAATGCAGCTTGTGGACTGATTCTGGTATAATTTATGTAGCAAGAACTAACATTAAGAACTTTTTCTTGGACCCTACAACAGTGTTAAGCACCCCATGTAGTTACTAACATTAGTCTCAAATGAAGACTACTCTTTTTCTTTTTCTTTTTCCTTTTTCCTTTTTTTCTTTTTCTTTTTCTTTTTGTCCCCTAGGGTGAAAATAACTTTACATCACTGTCACTCTGGAGTAGCTAATGAAAGATGAAATGTTCATGTTCTGAGACAGGGCTCCAGTAACATCCCTGTTAGTGGAGTCATTATAGAATCAATTGTGTGACCCCAGATTTGTATGCCTTAAGTACTGAGAGGGGGCAGAGGATGGAAAGAAAGAGGGTATGAATCCCAAAGACATACAGACTTAGTGGCAAGACCCTGGCAGCTGCAGAGGGGCCTCCACACGCCGAGGAGAGAGGCCCCGGGAGAAGTCACACCTAGCACTTTCATTTTGGACCTGTAGCCTCCAGAGCTGCAGGAAAATAAATTTCTGTGGTTTACTTCATACCTGTGGTATTTTGTTTTGGCGGTACTGGCAAACAATTGCATGTGTTCTGTTACCCTCCTGGTTGGTAAAGCAGCGTCTCATATTAAAAATTTCTCCGACCACGAAACCTCAGTTTTAACTTGTTGGTGAGGGGGTCTCACTGTATCCCAAGCTGCCTTCTACTTCGTGGCTTTGAGGCCCACACTGGCCTCGAACTCATGGACCTTCTGTTGTTTCTTCTGCAGTGCTCTGGTTACAGGTGTGGGACCCATTGCCTTGCTTAGTAGACTGTTTTAGTTCTTGATTTTTTTTTTCCCCCATATTGTGTATAGGTTTGGAGAATGACAGCAGATTTCAAGAGTCATGTATTTTCTTTTTCTTTTTTTTTATCCCTTTCTTATACAGCTGTGTACTGGAGGTTTAAGTGACGATTATCTTACACAGTAGCTACTGTGCTTTTCTTCACATTTTACATAATGGCATATTACATAAAACGCCTGCCGGACTCGGGGCTCTGCTCAAGTTGGGCAGAAGCCTGGTCTCCTAAAGCAGTAAATACAGTCTAGAAGTTAAGTACTGGTTCCAGCCAGGTGACTCTGCATTTAAGTCCCAGTCCCGTTGCTTATTAGTGATGTGACCCGACCTGCTGCGTAGCTCCTTCCAAGCCTGAGCAGAAGGATAATCAATGCCTCCACACAGGGTGGCTGTGATTGAGAGTTGGCATCCTGAAAGGCCTCTCGTACAGCGTGCTGCGTGTAGGCGACAGAGAGGACTCTTGGTTGTTAACCACTTTTCCTGTATTTGAGCTAAATCGACTAGCATTTCTCTAAAAATCCTTTTCTTTTAATATTTGTTAATGCTTCCAAATACTCATCTATATGTTCACCAATTGCATAGTTCTCGACCCTCATCAGATGGCTGCCCAGACACTCAGAGAAGAAGAGAATGTGGAGCGTTCAGTTCCAAATAGAACACACAAGGTTTAGGGTCATGGAGGAAAGATTATGAACCGGACAGCAGAGGACATCTGCAAATCCGCCTTCCGGACATGACAGGGCAGTTGCACACATGACCTGACAGTAGCTATGGCTACATACTCAAGGCAGACCCAGTTCAAGTCAGTCATGATTTTAATGTGGATAGATCGGGGCTGGATTCACAAAGTCCCTGAAGGTATTGACAGTTGATGGCTACTCAGGGAGGGAGAGTACATTTTCTTCAGATGTGTGCCCTGAGAGGCTTCCCTGTTCCCACGCACGTGTGGCCCTACATCCATGTGCATATGGACACCACTGAGAATACATGACACTGGCCGGGAAAAGTCTTGGTGGGAATATAGAAGTTGAAAGGGGACGGATTTAAGGTGGGGTTTGATGAAACCCCATTATATTCCTGGAAGAAATTTCCAAACAATAAAAAGTTGTGCCGCTTAATTTGTTTTGTGCTTAAGAATGAAGGCCGCAGAGAAAGTTTACTGTTACCTGTCGAGGGTTAACTGAGGGTTAAGTCATGGACGTGCTGCATCGTACTTAGAGAACATTGGACTGGAAATTTCAGTTTCTTTTTCACTTTAGGATCTGGTTCCTGACAGCATAATAGGACACACAGTTTAGTTCTTTCTGACCTCAGACTCTCAGATGGCCCTGCAGACACAGCACTCATCAAAGATCCCCACTGTTAACACTTCTAGGAGTTCTCCCAAGGAGCCAGCCTCCTCTAGGCCTCTCCCTCCTCTGTAGGCTGAGGGGCGTGTATCCAAAGAAGTGCCAGCCAGAGGGCAGGTTCTCAGTGGTTACCCTTGGTCTCAGCATGGTTCGAGGCCTGGGAGAAGATTCAGCAAATGAAGTCCAGCCTCTGCCTCTGCCCGAGGAGGCATGAGAGAGAAGGGAGGAGTTAAAGCGTTTTCTTTTCCCCGTTGTGGTAAGACTCTGAAAAAAACAACTCCAGGAAGCAAGGGTTTATTTGGTTCACAATTCCACCATGGCTGGAGCATGGGAGAGCTGGTCACAAGACATCTGCAGTCAAGAGCAGAGAACTGAAGTCATGCGAGCACATTGGTGCTCACCCGGGACTATCTCCACTCTGAAATAGTCCCGGTCTTCAGGGAATGGTGCCGCCCACAGTGTGCGGGCCTCCCCACGAATAAAAATAACTCCCCAAGCCCAGCTTCATCTCCAAATCCTTGGTTCCAGATCCTGTGAAGTAGTTTACAGTTTGAAACTATTGCAGGGACTATGCATGGAAGTGAGTGGGGGACAGAACAACTGCAAAGTATCAATAGTTTGGGGTTTTTTTTTTTTTGTTTTTGTTTTTGTTTTTGTTTTTTTTTGAGACAGGGTTTCTCTGTATAGTCCTGGCTGTCCTGGAACTCACTCTGTAGACCAGGCTGGCCTTGAACTCAGAAATCCGCCTGCCTCTGCTTCCCAGAGTGCTAGGATTACAGGCGTGTGCTACCACTGCCCGGCTTCAATAGGTTGTTTTAATTGTGACATTGTTCCTTCATTTCTTTCACATCACAGACATACCCATTGGGCTGTAGCCTCTCTTGCTAAATGTGAGTCTACATTCTAAGCCAGCGGTAGATTGTTTTAAACTAAGAAGGAGTGTGCATTACAATGAATGATTGCTTTGATGGGGTCCCACTTATTCTCAGATGAACTTGTGGAGGGACATCGAGAAGAGAATTTAAACAAGAATAGAGCGTCTCCAGAGCAAAGGGAGAAAGGCTGAGGAGAGACAGCATAGACACCAAACCAAAGGGCAGACACTGTGCTTGCCCACAGAGTCCCTTTTCCTCTAACGACTTCATGAGTAATACTTACCAAATGATGGTCTTCTCTCAAAAGTTCTGCCCAGAGGAGTCAGAAGCTGTTTGGATTTGTTTCCAGAAGCATGCATGTGATTGCAGGGTGATTGCTAAGCTCCCTGGGATTCTAAGCTGTCATTCCTTCTGCCCAAGTATGTATACAAATCGTCCTGCCAGTGGGTTTTCAGATGTTTCTGAATCCTCAGCAAAACACACAGGCTTGGAGAACTCTCAGCATTCGGTCCTCAGGCCGAAGCCTAACCTCTGTCTCCGCCACACACGGGTAATTCTTAGCTCATTCCCAAAGCACGCTTACAGCCCCTGTGATAGTTTTAAACTGTGAATTACTTCGCACAATCTAGAATCAAGGAGTCAGAGATGGGGTCGGGCTGGGCATGCCTCTGTGGGGAGTTATTTTCATTAGCAGAAAACCCGCACACTGTGGGCGCACCATTCCCTGCGCTGGAGACTGGGGACTGCTTCACGGTGGAGAAGGCAGAGCTGATCACCAGCGTGCGTGACTTAAGTCACTACTCTCTGTTGAGTGCGTGACTTAAGTCACTACTCTCTGTTGAGTGCGTGACTTAAGTCACTACTCTCTGTTGATTGCACATGTAATGGGACCAGACTTTTCTCCCGACCATTCCCACCCAAAGTGGCAAGACTAGACTTAAAGTTTTGGGGCTTTCTGCAGCCTTTTTTTTGTTTGTTTGTTTTTGTTTTTCGAGACAGGGTTTCTCTGTGTAGCCCTGGCTATCCTGGAACTCCCTCTGTAGACCAGGCTAGCCTCGAACTCAGAAATCTGCCTGCCACTGCCCGGCTGGCATCTTCCTTTGTATGGTCTACTTATTTCTTCTGTCTAAAACATTGCTATAAATGTTTTAGTTTTAAAATTTATGCAATATATTTTAATCATGCTTTTCTTCTCCAGCTCCTAGGTCCTTCCCAGCTTCCTACCCACCCAACTTCATGATTTCACCTTTATGTTCTCTCACTTGCTCGCTCTCGCTCGCTCTCAACAAACACGAAAATCCACACAAAAGGAAAAAACGAAGAAGCACAACACTAATAAGAAATGCCAAAGAAAAAAAAGAGAAAAGTCAATAAAAATAATGTTGAGGGTTTTGTGTGTCATCCAACTACCTCTGGGCACGGGAGACATTCAAGCCCTACACCGGTTTAATCCAGATCGAGTCAGAGCCCTGAGGGGAAGTGAACATGGGTCCCAGGAAGCTATTTGCAGTTGATTCCGTCTGGCAAAGGGAAAGATCAGTTCCCTTCCATAAAATGTCACCTGCCCTCCCACGTGCTAGGATTAAAACTACAGCTTGACTTAGCTCTTCTGAGGCAGCCATTATACTCAACCAGTGTGACGGACCGAAGTGCCACAGTGACCACACTAACCACTTCCACTTTGAGAAGTGTGACCCTTTGTGTGTGCGCGTGCTGTGTGTGAGAGGCTGCAGGTCTCTTTGCCCAGAGAGTCTTCAGTGAAATTGCCCAGGGTAAATATTGAAGTAGGTTCAGAAGGAAATTCTTTGTACAGAAGTGTTTCACTTTGTATTTTGAAGCCCAAGGAAAGAATTAATAGACCAACGTTTTATATTAAAGTCATTTAAATGTTTTATGCTAATATCACTATTAAATGAGGGACGCTCTATATGTATCTATTTTTACTTACCAGGTTCCTGTTTCTTTAGGTACTGCTGAGTGGAGACTTATGGTCCCTACCTCACCCCAGGTCGGGTCTCTACCTTTGGGCACATTATCCTTACTGACTGAATGGGGTTAGAAACAGCAGGGAGGGCTCCTCAGCGTGGAACCCCCTGAGCTGGGGCGTGCTCTATACTCTTGGCCAGCCCTGGGGGCATAATGAAACCTTGTGAGAAAGGGTCAACCTGTTGAAAACTAAGAAATGGAAATATTGCGGAGGTGGGGGGGGGGGGGGCGGCGCACGCCTGTAATCCCAGCACTCAGGAGGCAGCGGCAGGCGGATTTCTGAGTTCGAGGCCAGCCTGGTCTACAAGAGTGAGTTCCAGGACAGCCAGGGCTACACAGAGAAACCCTGTCTCGAAAAAAACAATACATACATACATACATACATACATACATACATACATAAATGAGAGAGACAGAGAGAGAGAGACGGAGAGAGAGAGAGAGAGAGAGAGAAATGAAAATAGTATTATACACTTTTGGGTGGGTATCAGTGTGCATGTGTGGAGGTCAGAAGCCCGTGCTGGGACGGAAGTCTTCTGTTGATTTGATTACCTCTTCATTTTTTTTTCTTCAGACAGGCTTTAGGCTTTTTGGCTGAACCTAGACTTCCTTGATTTTGGTTGGCGTGTCCAGAAAGCTGGAAGGAAACTCCAACCCCACTGCATCCTATACACACACACACACACACACACCAGCATCGAGGGTGCAGGTATGTGCCTCCACATGGGCATTTATGTTGGTGCTGGGAACCTGAATTCTTTTTTTTTTTAAGATTTATTTATTATATATAAGTATACAGTAGCTGTCTTCAGTCACACCAGAAAAAGGCATCAGATCTCATTACAGATGGTTGTGAGCCACCGTGTGGTTGCTGGGATTTGAACTCAGGACCTCTAAAAGAGCAGTCAGTGCTTTTAACCACTGAGCCATCTTTTCAGCCTGGGAACCTGCATTCTTAGAGCTGGGTTCTACCTTTTACTTTCAAAACCGTAGGGCTCACTTTTATTCAGTGAATTAATATGAAGTGTCTGCTCTGTAAAGAAGTGGACATTTGTTGAGTGATTTCCAGAGAAGTTAAAGGGTTAATTCTGTTGAACTGCATCGAACACAAGTCTAGAAGTTGAAACACAGCAGCAGGATTTGTGGTTACCATGCTTCTGTGGACATCAGCGTTCTTTGGTGGGAGTTAAGCACACGGCAGTGTGACGTTGCTGCAGTGCTGTGGACCAGTGCTGCAGAGTATTCCCTGGACGCTGTTCCCTTTTGTCATCGGAAGGGTGTGGGGGGAGGGGGGGGTAAGCTGGTGCTGCTTCCAGGTGTGTGTATGGGGGGAGGGTGTTAGCCAGGGCTACTTCCAGGTAAGTTGAAGTCAGGTGGTCGGGTGACGTGTCCAGTCTACCAGGACGTTCCGAATAGCTGCTAAGTGTCTAGCTCTCTTGGTTGGAAGAGCCAAAGAAGGGCTCTGTGTACCGGACTGTGTAAACATGGCCCCCGTGAGAGGGAGATGCACTTTCAGGTCCTTTGCTCTCTGGGATGGCCCTGAGCCTACTGCTATGGGAGTGCATCGGTCCTTGTGGACGTCTGATGTTGACTTTCCGGTGTGGGTGTTAAAAGCTGTGAGAGATGCACGTGAGGGGTAACTGCTGCAGACTGCGTGTTCTTCTCCTGCGTCTTCCTAAGATGTCCCCTTCCTTGCAGCAGCACCGACTGGGCTTCCTCTCTGCTTCTCTGACTCACGTTGAGGAATTCGGGGGTTGACTATACCCAGGCTCACTTACCTCCAAACTGGAAAGCACTGAGACAGGTCTGTTAGGTTGGAATGTTTGCCGTGGATATTAACACGCAGCATTATGAAGTAGGTAGCACTGAAGGAAGAGATTTCACCTAAACTCAGTGCTGTTCTTAGAGTCACGACTGCATTTAGTAACTTAGAAATGCCAGTGGAGTAAAAGTCAGAAGTTGCTGGAAGACGCCGTTAACAAAAGTGCATTCAGGTGTAATTGCATACCTAATGTCCTGCCTGCCGAGACTTGCTTCCGAGTAACCTGTCTGAACAGTGAAAAGATATGCTCTGACCTCCCTCTACATTCCAAAACATAGGAAGGCAGTCGGGCCTGACAGGGCATGGCTGTGATAACCAGCCCCTGGGAGGCTGAAGCAGGAGGCTTGCTAATTGGAGGCTAGCCTGGGCTACAAAGGAAGATCCTGTCTCAAAAAAATGAGCAGACAGTAAACAAACAAACAAGCAAGCTTGCTGAAAAAATGAACCATTTTTTAAAGGAATATTGCACTCCTAGCACTAATATAATTTTAATTAGTAACAGCTAATTAGAAATACTCTAAATTAGTGCCATCAAAGTCTTCAGGGATACCTTCCTGTCCCAGACCTTCATGACTTGTTTGGAAATTCTTCCACATTTTTATTTAATATTTCTTCATCTTTCTTCCAGAATTTATCCTAAGCTTTTAGTGTGTATTAACCTTATTTTGGTTTCTGTTTATCTCAGAAGGGTGTGTCATTGCAGTCAATAGAGACTACTGCTAGAGCCCCCTGCTTTCTGTGCCTGTACTGTTTTAGTTGATCAGTTTGGATTAGTCTCAAGAACTTACCGTTTTGTTTTTAATACTTCATTTTTTTTAATTGGATATTTTATTTATTTACATTTCAAATGTTATCCCCTTTCCCAGTTTCCCCTTCAAAAAACCCCCCATCCCATCCTCACTCCCCTTGCTTCTATGAGGATGTTCCCCCACCCTCCTACCCACTCTCACCTCACCAGATTCCCCTACCCTGGGGCATAGCGCCTTCACGGGACCAAGAACCTCTCCTCCCATTGATGCCAGATAAGGCCGTCCTCTGCTACATGTGTAGCTGGAGCCATGGGTCCCTCCGTGTGTCCTCTTTGGTTGGTGGTTTAGACCCTGGGAGCTCTGGAGAGGTCTGGGGACCCATCCCACATACAGACTCCAAACCCAGACACTCTGGAGGATGCCAAGAAGAGCTTGCTGACAGGAGCCTGATACAGCTGTCTCCTGGGAGGCCCGCAGAGCCTGACAAATACAGATGCGGATGCTCGCAGCCACCACTGGACTGAGCACCGGTCCCCAAAGGAGGAGCTAGGGAACGGTCTGAAGCTGCCGAAGGGGCTTGCAGCGCCATAGGAGGAACGGCGGCAGCAGTCAGCCAGACTTCTTGAGAACTCTGGAACAAGGCGTTTCGCCTTCCTTATGTCCCCTGGGTCCCTCTGCTTGCATTGTGTCCATCAGTATTGCAAGCCCTGTGTCCCCTCCCCCAGTTCCCCATCGTTAGACCTTTCCAGTATGTCAGTGAAGAGTAGGAGCTGTGTTGCTGCTGGCCGGCCGTTTTTACTGTTTTCTGTTTTAGCCTGAATTTGCTCTGAGTCTTGACCCAAACTTTGATTTTCCTCGTGTTGATACACTGCTAACCTATAGAGCTATAACCTGCTTCTGTAAGCATGGACATGGTCCCCATTTTACAAGGTTATACCCTATCAAGTGTTATCCAGAATTTTCTCTGAATTAATTTATACATTCATTGAAAGATACCAAGGAAGTGCCGGGTGGTGGTGGTGGCGCATGCCTGTAATCCCAGCACTCTGGGAGGAAGAGGCAGGCGGATTTCTGAGTTCGAGGCCAGCCTGGTCTACAGAGTGAGTTCCAGGACAGCCAGAGCTATAAAGAGAAACCCTGTCTTGAAAAAACCAAATCCAAAAAACCAAAACAAACAAACAAAACAAGATACCGAGGAAGCCAAATGGGAAAAGTGCATTGGCTGGGGAAGATTTAGCAGTTCATACTAAAAAATGGAGCTGGAGAGACGACTCAGTGGTTAAGAGCACTGCACTTCCAGAGGTCTTGAGTTCAATTCCCAGCAACTACATGGTAGCTCACAACCATCTGTAATGGGATCCGATGCCCTCTTCTGGTGTGTCTCATATAAATAAAATATACATACTCATATAAATGAAATAAATAATTCTTTTAAAAACATCTGGAACTGGCAGATGTTACTAGATGCCATTAATTCACAATGATAAGAACAATGATATGTCCCTTGCACATTAATAAAGAGAGATCAGTGAAACAGAATAGAAAGTGAAAAACATACCCATGTAAAAGTATATGAAAAGATAGCATTGTGGTTGTGTGTGTGTGTGTGTGTGTGTGTGTGTGTGTGTGTGTAAGACAGGGTTTAACTATGTAGCTCTGGCTGTCCTAGAACTCACTCTGTAGACCACATTGGCTTTGAACTTACAGAGATCCACCTGCCTCTGCCTCCCTAGGTGCTGGATTTAAAGACGTGTGCCACCACACCCTTCTTGAAGATACCATTTTGAATTGACAAATACCAAACTTGAAGTGAACTTGAAGTGTGCCGGGCTCTTGTGGGCACCATGGTTCACACAGTCTGCCACCAGTATCACCACTCTGGACTGGTCATGGCAAAACAAGTTGTTATTATTGAAAAAAGAAACCAGTATATTCCAAGCTCATAAAATAAGTTTAATTTATGAATATGATAGCAAAAATTAGGAAGCATGTGACACGTGAGATCTTTAAGTTGGAAAGCTTAGCATAAAATCACAGGAGAGAATGTGTGAGTTAGTCGCAATGGGAAGGTAAACTAGGAACAGACCTTACCATACACAAAGATTCCTGGCTTTACATTAGATCAAGAGAGCCTCTTAGATGCTCAGAATGTGAATAACAAACAGAGAAGATATTGGCTAAGAAATGAAGATGCGTAAAGAGACTCCTAAAGCCAATAAGATTGTGAGCGAATTCTACCCTGCCGAAACCATTACTTCCCTAAAGTGCGTAGAGAAAGGTGAAAGGTAAAAATCGTACTAGTCATTGGAACAGTCATCGTCATCTTCGTCAGCTAGCCTTCTTTAAGATTTGGGGCATGGGAATTGTTAACGTATTTAAGAGCTGTGAAAGTTACAGATATACACAAAAATTGATAGAGAGAGCTATCTGTGTCACTTATAGTCACACACAGAGACAGGGGACAAAATGTCTGTGGTCACCGTGGCAGGGATTTGTGCTTCAGGTGAAAGCCATGTAAGTAGGGTTCCCATCACCTGCTTGGAGAGAAGCCTGTGCGGAGATTCACATCACAAGAATAGAAGGTTAAGCAGAGGGAGAGGGGTTTTTTGTCTCTGTTGTTATTTTTTTATAACGCGGCTGATTGATTTAATAATTAGGGGAAGTGCCATCTTGTTGTCTAAAAGCTACCCAACGCAAGTTTATTATTGTTGTTGAAACATGCAATAGAGCTATCACCGTAGAATATTGTTGTCTAGAGGACTTGCTAGAGATCTGGTGACACAGTGGACACACTGAAGTACTTGGCATAGAGTCCATGAGACTTCAGGGGTAGAGAAGGTGGTTTAAATTTGAGTGAGATCTCATTTGTATTTACCTCCTGTGGGCGCCACTTGCACGTGGTGGTGTGCGGATGTATACAGAGGCCTAGAAGAGGATCTGCAGAGGTCCTCATGTCCTTCTGACCTCAATGCCAGGCTGGCACCTGGCAAGCCTGTAACGTACGGTGCGTTCTCCCACCGAGATGCCATGCGTGATGGAATAGGTACGCAGGCGGCAGGCAGGACGGTGGGCCCTGGGAGAACGGAAGAGTTTCAGTGCCGCCTGCCTTCCTCGCCTTCTCACGTTGTCTCATCTTGGTGATGCATTATCAAGCGTGTACTGGACACTTTTCATTTGCTAGCGTGGCGGAGGGTGGTCTTCAGTTATTAAGGGAGGGGCTGACATGAAGGAAAAGGTAGCTGGGGTGCTGGGTCTCAGAAGATAGAAATAAACACAGACAAAAGCACATCCGGTGTTCAGAGAGCTCACGGCAGCCTGCCCCTGCCTCAACATCTCCTTAACATGGGCACGCTTTGACGGAGGATTCTGACTTTAAGCTCTGATGATGCTATATGCTTTATCAGTGCTCAGGAACTTTTGCTGTTTAGATCTGGGGGATGAGCCTCGTGGATGCTACGAGAGCAGAAGACCACAGCGAGACTGCTCATTCTCCCTGGGTTTCTTTCTTTTCTTTTTGTTGTTTGTTTTTCAAGACTTGGTTTCTCTGTATAGCCTGGCTGTCCTGGAACTTGCTTTGTAGACCAGGCTGGCTTCAAACTCACAGAGATTCACCTGCCTCTGCCTCCTGAATGCTGGGTTTGAAGGTGTGTACAAACACCGCCCGGCCCTCTCCTTGAATCTCTTCTTCCTGCCCCCAACCTCATCTGTGCATTGAAGGGCTGACATTGCTTCAGAGTACATTGCTGTACTCTGAAGTGTATTGGGAAAGTGTTCACTCCTCATGTTTATCGAATAAGGAACTTCGATGATAAATTTATTTAATTTATGGTTTAAAAATAATCATACATTAAAATGGCAGTAGTGGCTCCCTGTCTCATTCTGAGCCCTGTAGTCTTTCTGAGCTGGTTTGCTGCCCAGCACTTCCAGAACATCCATGCTGGAGGACTTCACTATCGTGTCTGGTTTTACTCTTGAGTCTTGTTGGTTTTGTCACTAACCATGATAGTCCTGTTGGTTTAAGAAAAGCTTTTCACCCTTAAACTCCTGAGAGTCTTGCCTCATGAGGACTAATGAGGAATTTCGTGCCACTTCCTGGGTTTCTTCTGTTGGTTGTGCTCTTTCTTTAAAACCTCAGATTTATGTTTTATTTTCTGAACGCAAATCATTGATTTTGTTACCTAGTCTTTCCATTTTTATTCTGTTCCTGTCCATTTGGACTTAGTTGCTATTCCTGTGCTTCCCCCGCCCCCATCTTCCCAAATGTTGGTCATGGATTAATGTTCCAAGCCCTAGAACACCTTTCTGCTCAGACTTCTCAGCTTATTTATTTATTTATTCATTCATTCATTCTTAGCCTGTGTTTCTTGGGGATCAGACTGTCTGCCTTTTCCAATCCTCTCCTCATGAGCTGTGGGACTGAAACTTTACCCCACCTACAGGCTAACCTGTGGGTCCAAGCAGAACTCTCTGGTCTCCAGGCTTAGAGTCCAGAACCGTTCACACTCATCGCTATTCCAGTAGCGCAGAATCATAATTTCCCTCACCCAAGTTCTCACCGGCTGGTCACTGAGCCTCAGCTCAGTCATAGCTGTGTGAGCATTCTGTTACTTCCCAGAAGGGTTTTACCAAGTTCTGCCGTGCCATCTCAGCCTGCCCGCCCCTTTTGTCTGTCCCTCTGGTCTGTTGCCAGACTCCTCTTCATCTAGACAGACTCCATTCCAAGTCTCCATTCCAGTCCACTTTACCCTTGGCAAGCTCACTGCGTACTCCTCTTTCCGCGTTCTCTCTCTGTCCACACCACACAGCACCCTTCTTGGTTTGCAGGGTGGCCTGCTCTGATCCTACAGTAGATCCTGGTGCCCTCCCCGCCATTGTGGGGTTTTGTTCTTAATGTCTTTGTGGGCAACTCCTTCAGAGATGACATTTTGGATCTCAGAGAACCTGATGAGGTCAGCATACAGATTAGATGTGTTGTTATGAGGCGCTCACTACCAGTGCCGTAATAGCTACTAGATAGGGACTTGGTTCGGTTTGGTTTCCTTGTGGCAGATTTGGAGATAGATAACTGCCGCTGTTGAGTCAGCTCTTTAACAACCCTCCAGTCAGAGTCTCCGGCATGCTGTTCTCACCCTGTGAGAGTCACCTCTGTCCAGGTCTGTGCTCCTAGATCATACCTGTCTTTAAATTACTAGTTGTTCCAGAGCCTTTCTTAACTCCCACGTGAAAATATTCTTTATATTCTCATAGGCAGTGTGCAGGTAGAAAATGACCTTCTCACTCATACACACACACACACACACACATACACACACACACACACTCACTCTCTCACATGCACACGCTGCACACCACACACACACACACACACACGTGCGTGCGCACGCGCCTTTCTTACTGAACGGTAAATTCTATGCTTACAGTATTGCCCTGTACAGAATGCCCCACTTAAGGCAACATTGGGTTTCCATGTTGAATGAATGATAGGGAATGAATGAGCCACATCCTTGAGACTTCATTTGTAATTAGACCTGAGAAGAAATAAGTTTCTCTGGGTGAGAATATAAAGGTGCTGGATTTCAGCAGAGAATTTAACTTTCAGGAATGGAATCTTATGTATTGCTGAGGAGAACAGTTTCTAACCATGAGCAGGTTTCCTTTAAGGCTCGTGGGTGTGTTTTCACATACTGTTGGAGGGTAAGGCTCACGGGTGTGTTTTTACCATACGGTTAGAGCATCCTGTTACTTATTCGGGGAATGAGACGGAGACTGTTCTTTCTCCCAGTGCTTAGATGAATACGAGGATGATGAGGCGGGTCAGAAGGAGCGGAAGCGAGAGGATGCTCTCACACAGCACAACACCATCCAGAACGAAGCTGCGACCCTCCCGGACCCAGGCACGTCCTACCTGTCCCAGGTGAGCACTGAAAACAACTACAAGGCCCAGACTGGTTAAATTGCTCTTGCTTCTTTTTCCAGACTTTTTGGGAGCATCAGGATGACTCCATCATTTCCTGTGGGTTTAACCACTGATGTCCTGCTTTTCAAATCCTTACTGACTTGATCACTGTTTGGTTCTTCCTTCCTGAGGGAAGACTATGGACTGATTGGCAGGGTTTAGGTAACATCAGTTGTAAAAATAACCAAGAAAGATGGTAACTTTCTTGTTACAAAAAAGCAAGAATTAAATGATTGATTCCATTCTGTCCTAAGGCTGAATTTTGGAACATAACTGCAATGAGGTGACCTGGTCTCTCCAGCCAGCTGTTGAGACGTGACACAGGATCATACACAGTGCAGTGCCGTGAACAGTGGCATGTTGAGGTTTCCCGGAAACACTTGCATTTCTGTGTAGTTTAAAATTCTTTAGGATGCTGGAGAGATGACTCAAGAACACTGGCTCTTCCAGACGACCTAGGTTCAATTTTCAGCAACCAAATGGCAGCTCACAACTGTCTGTAACTCCAGTTCTAGGGGATCAGACAATCTCACACAGACATACATGCAGGCAGACCACAAATGTGTGTAAAATGAAAATGTCATAAAGTATAAATACTGTCTAAAAAGTACTTCTGGAAGTAAAACCTAATTCAGTTTTAATTGCTCGCTTTAACTTATAAAAACAAATCATTCCATAGAATATTTTTTTACATGCTTCTGGGGAAAGAATCCACTGCCCTGATTGTCTCCTGTCTCTGGAACCAGTTCTGTTAAGTGTGTTTTTGAAATATTACTGGTATAATTTATCCCAGTCTTGATATTTTTGTGATGTTTTAAGTCAGCCCATCTACCCTTCCACTCCCCCACTTTGGCCACCTCCCCCCCACCCCCCATCCTCCCTCTCCTTCCTGTCTTCCCAGCCCCTGTATTTCTCTCCCCACCCTTGTGTGTTCCTGCACAGGCCAGAAGATATATAGCTCGCCGCAGATGCCATCCCTCAGATAATGTCCACTTCTGTTTGAGACAGGTCTTTTCAGTGCCCTGGTATTTGCCAAGTAGACTAGACTGGTTGGCATCAGCCTTAGGGACCTGCCTGTCTCTGCCTCCCTAGAACTGGGATTATAAGCATGCAACTACTACACCCAGGTTTTTCAGTTTTGAGAACAGGGTCTTGCTATGTAGCCTAGGCTGGCCTTGAACTTGTCACATACCCCCAGGTTGGCCTCAAAGTCATAATCCTCCTGTCTCTGCTTTTCCAGTGCTGTCATCACAGACTGTATCCCAAGATCAGCATGTCCTTTCAGAGTTCCAATCTGTCTTTCCCTTCGCTTTCCTCCCCTCCTTTCCCCTCCCCTCTCCTCCCCTCCCCTCCATTCCCATGAAGCAAGGATGACCTCAAACCTCAGCTCTTCCTTCCTCTGCTGAGCGCTGGGCCTGCAGGTGTGCAGCACCGTGCCCTGCTTTTGCTGTGCTGGTAAATGAACCTAGGCCTTTAGGCTTGGTAGGCAAGCAGTCCACCAATTGAGCCACATCTCCAGCCCCTGGGCTTGATTTTCTACATTAATTTTATTATTACATGACTTTATAAGGCATTTCAGAGGACTGCACATAGTCTTAACTGACGAACAGATTAAATACACACTGTCTTAGAGCTTTATTGCTGTGAAGTGACACCATGGCCCTGGCAACCCTTACAAAGGCAAACATTTCACTGGGGCTGGTTTCAGCTTCAGAGATTTAGTCTGTTATCATCTTGGCAGAAACCATGGTGGTGTGCAGGCAGGCATGGTGCTGAAGGAGGAGCTGGAAGTTGTACATCCTGATCCTAAGGCAGCAGGAGACCTCATGCCGCACTGGATGTAGCTTGACCATAGGAGACTCAACACAATTCCGCACAGTGACACTCTTCCTCCAGCAAGGCCACACCTACTTCAACAAGGCCACACCTCCTAATAGCTCCACAGCCTATGGGCCAAGCCTTCACAAAGGGCTCGGGGAGCCGTTCCTACTCAGACCAACACACACACACACACCTATTTGCTATTTTGCACTATTACAAAGACATTTGACAGAGGGAGGCAGACTCTTTTGAGGTTGTTAGGAAACACAGATGCGAATGTCTCTCTTCCCAAAGGCTCAAGTTACTGACACAGAGATTGACACAGACACATAGAGTGGTGGGGTTCACCTTTCCCCCCAGTCAGTCCTCCAAGTTGCTGTTACTGTGAGTGATGACCACCGTGGCTCTGTAGAAATAGAGCCCCGTTATAACACTAACAGCACAGTTGCTCACAACTGTTTGTGGCTGGTCAGAATCTCAAGAACCTCTGTACTTTGTGTTTCATAAAATTGAAATTAAACCTGGTAGTCTTTCAGTGATGACTTCCCACACGAACTTTGGGAAGGTTTAACTGACTGTGGTGTGATGGAGAAAATGCGCCATTTTAATTGAAAGTCTAGACCTGGTTTCAGTCCTTGCACTTCTACTCGGGACAATTTAAGAAGGAAGGCGTACAAACATAACCTCAGACAGTGTCTCTAGGCAGAGGCTGATTTCTTTCTGTAGGAAAAGGCTCTGTCTGCAGCAGTCTAGTTATTTCCAGTGAAAACACACTAACATAGTCCACGTAGCTGAGTGGCTGTCACAGAGTTTGCTGCCCTGACACATCTGTCTCCATTTAACTATTCTGAGCTCTTCCCAGGCATGCTCTGTTTCTTCAACTTCTGTCTGTCTGTTTGTTTTGTTAGTAATCGGGATTAAAGGTTGGTCGCTTGCTGGTGACCTTGGCTTCAAATGTATTTAGCCAGGCTGTTTGCTTAGCAAGAGAGTGAAGCTAAGTCCTCTGCTCGGGCCTCCGTAATCACCTCATCAGAGGGGCCAGTGGGAACGGAAATGCTCTGTCCCCATAGTTGACATCTCTCTGAGCTACAGTCTGCATGTGCTGTCCCTGAGACTCCTAAAGGGTAGTTACTTACAGTTCCAACATCTACAGGAGTGATGCGGGGGAGGAAGAAGGAGAAGGGAACAGTCTTAGCATCACTGGTTGTTTTCATAGAGAGAAAGGCCACATCTTAGCATTGCCTACAGATCTGAGCCACTCAGGAAATAGGTCTTTTGAAAGACGGCAAACACAGCCTGGGTTTGGCTTGGTAGTATGCTTTCAGAGTGGTTAGAAGATTTTATTTCTGCTTTAAATATGTGTGTGTGTGTAATTCCTATGATAGTAATAGAAAATGAAGATTCAAATGCTTTCTTATTTTCAGATAATGGCTTCATACAGCTTCTAAACGTGATCATGCTTGCTTTTTAAGTAAACATTTTCTGATTAAATTTAGAAAATGATAGAACGTTTAAAGGGTGCATGATGTGGTGGATAAATTCATTTTTGGTCTGCTGTTTTCTGTGAACTCTTAGATTTTACTCTTTTAATTTTTGAAGGTGTATGATCATGTGGCCTAAAATCTAAAAGGCATAAAAAGGTGTGGTTTAAAATTTGTCGACTACCAAGCTGCCTTTCTGCGTGTAGCTTCAGAACTAACCTACAAATGGAAGCTGTCTCTGACTGTCTGTTCATCCAGCTATACATCCTCCATCTATCCACCCGCCCCTTTTTTGGACATGAAATGTTCTTCAAAAAATGGGCATGCAAGCTAGAGACTTGGTCCCACTGCAGTGTTTAGTTGTGACTCTGACATCATCACAGGATTGTTCTGTTGGTAGCTACATTATTTGATGGCATTAGTGAGCTAGTTTCTAGTCCACGAAGAGCCTGTCTTCCACTACTTTGAAGTAAGCAGCTGTGGCCTCTTCCCATGAAGCTCTGCTTCGCCACAGGCCTATAGCAATGGAGCCTGCCCACCAGGGGCCTAAACTTGTACAAGGTATGAATTTAAGTGACTGCCTCTGGGGTTGTTAGGTATTTGTCACTTTAATGAAAGGCCACTTGATGCCATTGTCCCTGAAGTATTCTGTCAGGACTCTTTATTTCACACTTTTTCAACTTATACTGTAGACAGACGTCAGCAATAGTCTGTAAGGGGCTGTCTGTATTATTTTGCACAGATGCAGAATATTTCATTTTTGGTTACTTTAAGGTTTTTATCTTTTTTTTTCCTGTTAAACACAACGCAGTATTGGCAAACCTTGAAACCTTGAACACATTTCTTTGCACAAATGTGATAAAACCCTAACACTGGAATTGCTCAATGTGTTTGGATTCTCTCTCTCTCTCTCTCTCTCTCTCTCTCTCTCTCCCCTTCTCTATCTATCTATCTATCTATCTATCTATCTATCTATCTATCTATCTATCTATCTATCTCTGTCTCTCTCTCCAGACTTTTTCTCTGTGTAGCCCTGACTCTCTGGGGACTCACTCTGTAGGCTAGTCTGACCTAGAACTCAAAGATCCACGCCTCTGCCTCCCTCCAAAGTGCTAGGATTAAAGGTGTGGGCCAGCACCACCCAGCTTGTATTTGGAGTTTTCATATTTCTGAAATAACCTTTGTAGATGTTGTAGTGTAAACTTTTTTTTTCAAGAAATTTCAAATCAAGTGTGGTTACAGGTGTTGGTAATCTGAGCACACTGGAGATTCAGGGCCAATCTCCATACAAACTGTTAGAAGCCAGCCTAGGAAGTATTGGACCCTGCCTTAAAGCAAGCCCATGAACAGTACACAAACCTGTTTTCAGTCACAGAGAATTTTCTTTCTAAACATTTAATTAGCACAAATTAGCCATTAATGCTAATCATCAATGGTTAAAATGTTTTACTCTCAGAAATAACTGTAATGACAAGTGTGTATATTAAGTCATTTGTTTTGAACTCTTGGAATAGATTCAGAGAAAAGCTTTTGGGTTGCAGATGAACACAGCACTTCCAAGTGTAAAGTAACCTGCTGGGTAGCACCTAAGTCACTTGTAGGATTTCATTCTTGTCCGCAGTGTTGTCTCCTGAGTAGACATTAGTCATTTTTAGTCCCAAACCGACTCAACTCATTGAAAAGTCACAAGGACACACAGAAACCTTCTTCTACAACTGTTTCTTGAATACTTTGCTGTTTTCTAAGAACAAGGTCCCCTGAAAGACCACTTCGACCATTCAGACCTCCTTAAAGTTATTCCAGTGGCCTCAGCGGGGTGGCTTAGGCAGAGCAGAGGAATCTAGTTCAAAATTGCACGCTGCTGTCAGTGTCTGAGACTCTCCCTCGGTCTGAAAGCGAGTGCTCTGTAGCCTTTCCCAACCTTTCCCATTCCTAACCTGTTTGAAGATTTTAAAGACTACAGACGAATTGATGATGTGGCCAACCTTTTTGGGGTGTGCCCCATTTACTGACAGGAAGCTCAAGTGTGTGAAAAAAAAAAAGCCAAGAAAGTCTCCCATAAAACTGCTGGTAAAAAGTAGGGTTGAACTTGATCCTGGTTTTGGAAGTCCTGATTTTCCTTTGAAAACCCCAGGTCTCTTACACAACAGATTTCAAGTCTACTTTTCCTGACTAATCTTCCCTGCAAGGGTATAGTGTATGCTGCTTCAGGGAGGGGAAATCACCTGTGCAGAGCTGCAAAGATGTTGGCAAAGTACAAACTGTTGTGTGTAAGTTTAATAAATAAACTCTTGCTTTGTTGGACCGTAGAATAGTCAGTAAAGAGATCTCATGAACATAGTCCTCACAGGCAGAGGCGGCTGAGGTCCTGTGGTGGGAATAAATGTGAAATAAGATCAGAGAACTAACAAGCCCAGGAAGGTTAGTTCACATGTAGAGTGCACTTGTCAAGTTTAACAGTAGCTGTTGGCATTAACTGAGGTCCCTCATAAAGTCAGTAAGCCCCTCTGCTTGGGAATCTTTTATGGTCATGACAATGACATTTCTAGCTAGGAATTCTAAGGAAGGAGTTTTATATTTATGTGCAGGAACCATGAACCCCGCCCCACCCTCCTCCCCCATCCCCCACCCCACCTCCTCCTCCATCACCCCCTGTAAAAAAGAATCGTGTTGTGCTTCCATGGGTAGCTGGAGTTTGCAAATCTGTTCTTTCTTGGTTTTTTTCTTTAGGAGATAAGCATGCTTTTATAAATAAGACAGTCTGTGTTACTTAATTACCGCCTAAAAGCAAAGACTTGTCTTCATTTTAGATGATGCCTTTTTAATAACAGGGAAAAGGAATGTCTTAAACATTTGCTGGCCAAGGTTTTGCTGTTCTCTCTGCATACACAGCAGCTGACACCAAGGCAAGGGCAGTTGATGTCACATTAGCCACCACAGGGGACATCTGCAGAAGCAGCTCTGAGTCCTGTTCCTGGGGCAGGCCCACCCAGACACTCCAAGATCATGTCACCTGGTTATTTTTGCCCCTGGTAACTTCCTAAGGGCTTGGGGTTTTATTGTTATAGTTGTTTTTTATTTTTCTTTCCTGTATTATCAGATTGCTAGGAAAATGATTTCTCTAGATTCAGGGGTCAGGGACAAGCCTTCCAGAAGCTCATATTTTACTTAAGAAACAAGGGCTCCTTCATGTCCTATCCATCAAGAAGAAAGATGAACTGGAGCTTGTGGCCAAGTCTAACCGCTGACTTCCCAGCTGCTGCCTAAGACACTGTGCACTTTGGGACAGTTCCACCAAAAAAAAAAAAAAAAAAGAAAGAAAAAGAAAAAAGGGAGGGAGGAAGGAAAGAAGAAAAAGAAAGACAAGGAAGGAGGAAGAAAGAAAAGAGAAAAAGAAAGAGAGGGGCTGGAGAGATGGCTCAGCGGTTAAGAGTCCTAAGTTCAATTCCCAGCAAACACATGGTGGCTCACAACCATCTGTAATGGGATCTGATGCCCTCTTCTGGTGTGTCTGAAGACAGCTACAGTGTACTCATACATACACACACGCGCACACACACACAAAATAAATAAATCTTAGGAAAAAAAGAAAAAGAGAGAGAGAGAGAGAATTTAAAAATGAGACAGTGAGGTAAGTCCATTATCTTTTGGTGGTTCACACTGTCTTAGTGAGAATTTATTGGGAATAGTTAGTGCACGTGGAGAAGTTGATAAGGATTTTATATCCCACCAACTTGACTTTGCAAGCCTACTCTGCCCATTGCTCTGCCCATTGCTCTGCCCACTTCCGTCATGTCATCCCACAACACAGTGGGCATCGCTGCAGCTTCCTGTTACGGTACTGCAAGAAACCTGAGCCCAGAGTCTCGGCTGCACAGTGGCCCGTCTCGTTGGACGGTTGGGTGGCTGAGCTCTTCCTCCTGATGGTGGGCTGGACTGCTGCCCAGGTCGCCATGCCAGATCGCTAGTCGGCGGTCTTCAGTGTTTGCTGTAGAACTGGCCGTCTTACAAAGTGAGCTCATCCTTCCATTTTACCCAGACCTGAGAAGCTTGAATTACATTATCTCCCTTAGACTTAACACTGTCATCCGTTTTAGAAGGGCCCATCACTTAAGTTTGATGTATTTGCAGCCCACAGTTATCACAGTTACTGCCTACTTATTTGCACAGGAACTGCTTGTTAATATTAATGTTCAGAAATCTGTTTCCTCTTTTATTTCTTTGTAGCTTAGTGTCATTGCGGTATGTACTTTTCCTATGTCTTATTTTTAACTATAGTCTTTAAAAATCATTAAATTATGTGTGTGACAACGCCGGTGCTGCCACGGTACCAAGTATCAGGCATAGGCCTGGGGTTTTGACAGAAAACACAGACGCGGTCATTCTGTAGGGAGAATGCCAAAGCTTTACTGAGAGACCAGCAATATATACTAGAGGCCAGGGAAGAGAACAGGAAAAAAACAATCATAGCCATAGGTCAGGCACCAGGGAAGTCCCTACCACCCTGGGAGGGAAAACAGGAGTCAAATTAAGCCGCAGGATGTTCTACAGGGTGTTTCCTGTGCAAACAGCTCAGCTGGGGGCATTGAGCTAAGCTCACCAATGCCCAACATGTGTGGTTTTTTAATTTTTAATTTTATTTATGTATGTGTATGTGCATTTAAATGCCATCCGAGGCCAGAAAAGGGCGTGTCCCCTCCCCAGGACTGTGGTCACAAGGATGGTTGTGGGCTGCCATTTGGGTGCTGGGATTTGGACTCTGGACCTGCAGGGGTTCTCAATGTTCAGAACTGAGCCACCTCTCTGGTCCCATTGTGAGTTTGTTTTTGTTTTTGTTTTTTTGAAGCAGGGTCTCTTCATGTAATCTTGCCTGCTTTCAAACTCACAGAGATCCTCCTGACTCAGCCTTCTGATGCTGGGGTTACAGGTGTGCACAACCAGGCCAATCCCTTTTTTGGGGGTAGATTGGAGGAGGTTTTTTTTGTTTTTGTTTTTTTGTTTGTTTGTTTTGTTTTTTGTCCGTTGTTTTGTGTTTGTTTTGTTTTAAAGAGGACATAATAAAGGAGGGAGATAGTGTTAAGCCTGTAATGATGTCAGGTTAGAGAGGAGCCTGAGAAGCTGACTGCTTGCCTAGCACTCCCCCGCCCGTAAATAATCCCGACACTCAGAGGCGGACACAGAAGGACCAGCAGCAGATCAAGGCCTTGCGAGTGCCAGGTCCCTAGCTGATTCCAAGACAGCCTTGTCACTGTGAAACTCGAAGGAAGGAAGGAAAGGAAGGAGGGAGGGATGGAGAGAGAGAGGGGAAGAGAAGGAAAGGGAAAAGGAAAGGAAAGAAATGTCATGTGTGGCCAGGCGGTGGTGGCACACACCTGTAATCCCAGCACTCTGAGAGGCAGAGGCAGGTGGATTTCTGAGTTCGAGGCCAGCCTGGTCTACAGAGTGAGTTCCAGGACAGCCAGGGCTACACAGAGAAACCCTGTCTTGAAAAAAAACCAAATCCAAAAAGAAAAGAAAAAGAAAGAAGAAATGTAATGTGTGTTTTGAATGCTTCTGGCTGGAGGGATGGCTCAGCCATTAGGGCTAAGCTCATCCAAAATTTTCAGTATTAAACTTTAAAACATGGTTGGTTTGGGGGAAAGCCAGATACAGGTTCTCTGTTTGCTCGGCGGTGTGCCCGTTAAGTGCCAGTGCGGTTGCTCTCCGGAGCTCCTGGGCAGGCGCTGTTCTGCCTCCCTGCAGGCTGTTTGTAGGTGTGTACTGACACACATGCCTAGCTGATGTCTCGTATTTTGCTTTACAGGACCCGTCGAGAACAGTTCCAGGCAGATACAAAAGGTAAGAATCTTTGTGTTGTAACTTGCAGGATCGAGGATACTGCCTGTCCCAAGCGGACTTAACTAACTAGAGCTGCTTCACGTAATTTGTCAAAAGCAAAAAACTCAAAACCTTAATATTGCATTCTTCAAACAGAAATTCCTGGGCCTTGAACCTGCATGGCTCAAGCAGGTAGCAGCACTGGCTGCTGTCCCAGAGGTCCTGAGTTCAATTCCCACCATGGCGGCTCACAACTGTCTCTGACCGTAGTCCCATTTGACTGTTCTCCCGTGGGATCTTCTGGTGTGCATACATGCACACAGAACATCCATATGTATAAAATACATACTTAAACAAATCTTTTTTAAAAACTTTAAAAAATAAAAAAAGAAAGAAAAGAAAGAAATTCCCACGTAGACAGAGTTGCAGTGCCTGTCAGCCACGACTTGTTTCTGACCTATTTCGGACGTGTACACACTGACAATACAAGGCCACCAAATGTCATGACAAGATGCCATAAACTAGCTGGCTTAAGCAAGTTTATTTTCTCAAGTTTGTAGAGGCCTGGAGTTGGTGACTAGAACCAGCCCGTCCGAGGCAGGGGTGGGGATGGAGGTGGTGGAGGAGGTGGCGTGGGCGGTGGTGGCGATGGTGTGTGCTGGGGACAGGGGTTGTCTCTGAGAACTGGTTTGCAGATGCTCTTCTTACTGTGTTCTTTGTCAGAGCTGGAGTCAGATTCTCTGTCCATCCTACAAGGGCACTAACCACCGCGTGAGGGTGTCCACCGCTATGACCCCACAGGACCCTAATTAATAGGTGTAAGACATTTACTAATAGGGACACTGAGCTTTAATACCAAGCAAGCACAAGTAAAATGTAATTGGTTTTTTTTCTTTCCTATTTTTGGTGGGCTATATGATAAGAGGGAGGAGGGGAGGGCCTGTGTGGGAGGAGCTAACAAGTACCCGGAGCTTTCTGACTCATAGAAAGCGCCCTGTGTCTGCTGGAGCTTGTGTGTGCCCATCTGTCTGTGCGTGGTGAGGCACACTTTAATACAGCATCAGGCAACTCCATGTGCCATGAGTAAGGAACCCAACAGAGCAGATTTTCTTTGGCCAGACCATGACCAAGTTAGCTTTGACTTGACTTTCTTTTTGTTTTTGTTTTTTTGTTGTGGTTGGATTTTTTTTTTGTTTGTTTGTTTGTTTTGTTTTCCAGACAGGGTTTCTTTTTGTAGCCCAGAATGTCCTGGAACTATACACCAGGCTCGCCTCAAATTCACAGAGATCTGCCTACCTATGACTCCCAAGTTCTAGGATTAAAGTCGTACGCCACCGTAGCCCTGTGACATATTTTCAAATAAATAAAAAAAATAATAAAAATTACCATTGGTTTGTTGTTTGGAAAACAAAGATAAAATTTGATAATCTATCAGCTATGTTAAACAAACTTAATTCTAGTCAAAATTTAAATTATAAGCAGCACTTTTATGTTGGTGTTTTTGAATGGAATAAAATGAGGGAATACTTGAGTTATGTTTAGTTTTGTTTTGCAATACATTTTCACCAGGGGGGGCTGGAGACATGGCCTAGCAGTTTAGAGTGGGGATTGCTTTTTACAGAGGTTAGAGTTTGATTCTGGCACCCCGCCAGGCAGCTCACAACTGCTGGTGGCTCCATCACTCTGCGGACACTGCACCTGTGCATGCACGTGCGAGTGTGTGCACACACACAGACACACACCAGTAACAGAAATCAATGGTCCTCCCCAAAGCTGTTACAAAGTTGCCATTTTGTCAAATTAATAAGAAGCTGGTTTCCGTGGTGTGTGTTTTCTATTTTTTAAAAGATTTATGTATTCATTTTATTCATATGAGTACACCACTATTGCTCTCTTCAAACACACCAGAAGAGGGCAAAAGATCCCATTACAGATGGTTGTGAGCCGCGATGCGGTTGCTGGGATTTGAACTCAGGACCTCTAGAAGAGCAGTTGGTGCTCTTAACCGCTGAGCCATCTCTCCAGCCTGTGTTTTTTATTTGTAAGGTTTAAAATCCATTGTTTTCTTTGTGATATGTTCATCTGTTTACACATTTATTTTTGTAGCCTGAAGCAGGAAGCTTGCTACTTTTCAGCTTTCAAAGCTTTGGCCCTGTTTATTATTACTAAGTGCACTTTTAAATAGCCACAGCACCTGAGAGGGCCAAGGAAATGGCAAGTTTGAGGCTAGCCTGAGCTAATAGGGAGACCCTGCTTAAATGAGTAAATACTGAAATTTAAATCAGTAATAGTTCTTATTGAGTTATAATGACTGTATTTTAATGTCGTCTAAGAAGCTTCATACAGAGCCCAGACTCATATCTGAAGTTATTCATTCTTTATCTCCCGGGGTTATCTTACGCAGTCTGTCAACAGTTCATTACTCTCCCTAATCTGTCAGCAAGTTGTAGCAGTGATCAGAAAACGAGTGTTTCTTGACGAGGGTGTCTCTTAACAAATGGGCCTGACAGAAATGAGGAATGGCCTAAGAGATAAAACATTGGTATCACACGTTAGACAGGGCTCTCTATAAACTAAATGACTTGTACAGACACACAGATGCCAATAACTCAGAAAAGTCTCAAGGGGTTTCAAGTCTCTGGCCCCATATGCACTTCTCTCTCGGTAATTACAAATGTCAAGGATGCAGGCTTTTAGCTCTGTGAAGCACCAGGCTGGCCATGTGGTGCTTCTAAGGTGCAGGGGACCCCTGTTCTTCTAGAAAGTCCCACATACTATTTTTTATTTTTAATTTCATCCATTTGGAGATGAGCACTGTGACATTTCTGATACTCAGTTTGGGAACGGCAGGCGTTTGGAGCTTTCTTTTCCGGGTGTGTAATTCTGTTAGCAGAGTGTTCACTTGGTGAGGTTTCCAGTACATTGGATAAACTTTGGAGAAAGAGAAGTCCAGAGGACTTGTTGAGGGTGGGAGCGTTGGCTACCCCCCACTTTTATTTGGGTTTCAAGGGTTAAAGTCAGGTGGCCAGGCACACAGTATCACAGTATGAACTACTTTGCAGAATGATTTTCCTTTCAGCTTTCCATGGGATGCCCAGATGAAACTCTACTTGCAGGCGTGTATGGTGAGAGAGTGTGCCCACTGAGCCATCCTGTCCTCTTGCAATGTATATTTCTTAATGAAAATGTGATAAGTACAGAAATTTGGTATTAATAAAACATAATCCTGTCATCTAAACCAAACACTCTTGCCATTATTTTTTATTGCAGATTTATTTTATAAATGGCTTTTCATCTCGTACAGATGGCAATAGATGTACAGTTAGTTACACATCCCCTTGGCTCCTCGATGTAACATGGGTGTCTGCAACTTCATTTTCGGTCCTGTAAACTATGGCTGCTTTCAGCCAGGAATACACCAAAAAACCCACTGCCTCTGGTTTGGGGAAGCCATGGGTGCTGTTGAACTTGAGGAAAGTGTGACTATGAGTCTTTTCCTTAAAGGCCAATATTCTCTTTAGAGTCAGCCCTCTGGTGTAAATTAAAGCCTGCTGTGGAGAGGAAACTCACCTTATTGATGCTTTAGGGGACAAGCTTACCCTTCCTCAGAATTCATACTCGATGTGCATGTAAGATGACATGCACTTTCCGTCATCACATAGGAACACAGAGCACAGTCAGGTGTATACTGCCTACCTGTCTGTCAGCCAGCTCAGTGCAGACAGCAGCCTGCTTTCCCTGTGGGCGGAGTAACATCCATTCCTCCACCACCCTCCTCCTCCTCACACAACAAGGTGAATCATGAACTACATGTGAATCCTGTGGTTCTTACCATGCCAGCTTCCATAAACATCCATCCCCGTTCTATAATCAAATGCCATATTGATGTTTTTCCTGAATCTTTAGCATATTTAGTGCTATTTAGCATATTTAGATTGTGTTGAATGGTTTTATATCATGGACTGGTCTCCACAAGCATACACTGCAGTCCAGGAGGCTTACCTCTGGACGCTTTGTCTTAATAAACTAAATCTATGCCTTTGTGTGGGAAGATTTCTCTTATATAAGATAAAGTATTTGATTTGAGATACTTGTGTATGCCTTTGCACTACCATATGCATGCCTGGTACCATGAGACCCCACAGAACTGGACTTAGAGGATTGTGAGCCACTGTATGGATGCTGGGAACCAAATCTGGGTCCTCTACAAGAGCAGCAAGTACTCTTAACCCTCCTGATAATCTTAAATGTATACATTTCAGAGTATAGAAGAGACGCAGGGATAAATCGATCTTAGTGGCTGGCCTCCCTCCTCTCTGCGCCAACAGTCACCATGTAAGACCGGATAGAAGAAATCCTTTAATGAAAAAATTATATGGAGAGACAATCAGTCCTTTGAGATGGGGCTGTGGTCCTTTAGAGAGAAGCAATTCCTTTAAGATCTAACCTGTGGGGGCTGAAGAGATAGCTCAGTGGTTAGGAGCACCGACTGTCTGTAACTGCAGTTCCAGGGGATCCAACACCCTCACACAGACACAGAAGGGTACATAAAATAAAAATAAATTGTATAAAACCTTCCCTGTTTCTTACAGTGAGCATGTGTCCCAGTTTTAATAAAGAGCCTGGTGCTGGTTTTGGATTTTAGTTGGTGTGCTTGTATTTAAGGGAAGGGAAAGAGTCCATGCAGCAGGTTGTAGGGCACAGCAGGGTTGTGAAAGGCTAGGAGTCTGGAGGCCAGTCCTGTGCTTACTGGTCACTTAGGAAGGTCACGGTCTGCCTAACACCTCTGAATGTTTGATAGCCATTGTTTCGTGGATTTTACCCATGAGTCTTGTATTTCATCTCATTTCTGAGCTTTAAAATGTCTGTATTAGTGGGAAATTCCTCTGGCTATAATCTCTTAATGCTGCCGATCTCATTCTTATGATAGCTTTAGAATAACAGTGTTATTTTCCCGAACACAGCAGCGCCCTCTCATCTTTCCACAGATGTGAAAATTCCCAGGAGGGGAGAAACTTCCAGTAAAGGGTGGTATTTATCTACGATAATATTGCTTACTATTTTCCCTTTGCTGACCATCGTACTTAATATCTCTGTGACTGAGAGCAGACAGTTTTCTCGTTGGATCTTAGGTTTGTGTTAACATTCCTAACTAGAACATCACAAACCTTTTGGAGTTCATGAAACAGTTTTTTATCCTGAATATTTTCCATTGTGCATATCCGGCCTACAGAACAGGTTGGAAACAATTCTGCTTTAGGATAAAGAGCTAAATTTGGCAACAAAATCAAGTAACACGGCCCTGCATGAGTATGACGGCCTCTCTTTCTGATCTAGTGTGTATGGGGGCCAAAGGGCTGATTTAATTTTCAGTAATCACTCTGCCTTCACACATGCATTGGGTTTTAGTTATGTGTCGACATTCCTAACATTCAAGGGTCTTACAACTAATCAGTGAAACTTCTTGGTTTTGTTGTTTTTTAATTGATGTTTATTTGTTCGTATTCATAGAGTCACATAATAATTTACTGCATGTGTACAGTGTAATGATCAAATCAGAGCCATTAGGATATCCATCCCTTAAGTTTATCACCTGCCTACTTAGGCATCTCTGTACTCATATTGAAGTATATCATAAACTATTGTGGACTAAATTCCCATACTGTGATCAGGAACACCATAGCAAATACTTTTGTGTGACTATATTTTGTATACATCATGTTGCCTTCCTATCCCTCCCCTTCCTGGTCGCTAGCGATCGATCACTGTTCCATGATCGCCGAGATCAACCTTTGTGCCCAGATTACTGTGCCTCTTACCTGATATTATCTTTCATTTCTCCACAAGGGGCATGAATTTGTTCTTCTTACACTGAATAAGTATGCTTTTTTAAAATGTTTATTATTTACTTAATATATGTAAGTACACTGTGGCTGTCTTCAGACACAGAAGTGGGGTAATTGAATCCCATTACCACCACCATCCCATGGTGGTTGTGAGCCATCATGTAGTTGCTGGGAATTGAACTCAGGACCTTTGGAAAAGCAGCCGGTGCTCGTAACCACTGAGCCATCTCTCCAGCCCTGAGTAGTATACTCTTATGTGCCTATGCTGCATTTTCTTTTGCTTTTTTCTTTTTTTTAATTGATCAACATTCTTTGATAGTTTCATGTATATACATATATGCATTATACATACACACACACACACATATATTGCATTTTGTCTATGCCCACACATGCTCCTTTGTCTACCACCCTTTTTTTCCTGTCCTTTGTCTCACCCTTTTCTACCCTCATGCCTTCTGTCTTGTGGCTCTTTCGTTGATTGATTGATGCCATTTCTCCGTTTCTGCTTGTTTCTTACTTCTGTTGGGTTTCTCATCGAGGCGGTGGACACGCCCTTCATTTTTCCAGGTGTTGACTACCTGCACTCTGTTGCATCTCACTTGGTTTCCTTAGGATTGTTATTTTGAATTTCTTTTCAAGAACGTAATAGATTGCTTTCATGTTGAGATTTTCTTCTTCTGGAATGGTGGTTCTCAACCTTCCTAATGCTGCAATCCTTTGATACAGAGCCTCATATTGTGCTGACCACCCCCAAACCATAAAATTATTCCATTGCTACTGCAGAACTGTAATTTTGTTACTGTAACGAATCATAATGTATATATCTGATATGTGACCCCCCCTCCCCACCATAAAACTATTTGTTGCTACTTGATAACTGAAATTTTGCTACTGTTATGAATCATAATGTAAATATCTGATATGTGGGATACCTGAAGTGTGACTCCTGAAAGAGTTATTTGACCCCAAAGGGTCATGACCCACAGCCTGAGAACTGTTGTTCTAGAGTTACTCAGTTGTTCTATCAGATATATGTTCCCTTAAACCTGGCCTCAAAAAAACAGCTCTGAGACTGAGTCAGTTTGTGAATAAAAGCTTCAGCCCTAAGCTTGGGCTTGTTCCCAGCCAACGCATAACGTATTTAACCCATTTATTCTAGTCTGTGAGTGCCGTGTGGCTGCTTTCCTCTTCTCAGTTCCAAGTGATCTTTCCCATCAGCATTTGGGGGCGGATCTCTTTCCACGCCCCACTCTATCCCAGAATCCTCTCTTCCTGCTGGAACCCCCACCTCCTTCTTCCTGCTTAAGCTAATAGGCCAACAGCTTTATTGACAGCTGATGCATCCACACAGTACGCAAGAGATTCTCTCTATACGCCCTTACGTTTTTTATGCCTCCTGTGTTCTATGTTGCCTGTACAGCTGCTATGCTGTCTCCTTTCAATTTTATGTAGTAGGTTTTCCAGAGGAAATTCCTTATATGAATTTAGAGGTCATTTTAGACAGATACCATGGCTTTGGTTCTCAGTGGCGCCTCCATATGATGGTTTTTTTTTTTTTTTTTTTTTTTTTTCTGTTACAGTCATCGTTGCCTGGGCTGTCTAAACTACAGGTATTTGTGGAGGCAGTATTGGTGGGCATGAGCTCCAGGAGTGTGGGAGCACAGGCCCTGCTGAAAGGCAAATCCTGATGCAGTAGGCCGGCTGCAGGTTAGGGCTGTATGCAGAGGGCATAAGTGAGTGTTGACAGGTTGGCGGTAACCACAATGCTAAGGAAGATGGCGGCAAGGGGCCCACCCTCTGTCGTGCAGATGTAAATGCTGATGGCACCAAGCTCTTGGTCACTGTGGTCTGCCATGCTTCAGGATGCCCAACAGCAATGATCAAAAGTAATGGTGGTCCCCCTTGCAGTGGGCAAAGAGGTAGCTTGGTGGTGGTGGTGTCTTTATATTGGTCAGGGGCAGGGCAGATGGCAGTCCTTTGTTCTTTCTAGCTTGAGACCTGGCTTGCTGGCCAAAGCTGCCTTATGTCTAGGACTCCTAAAAATCAAACCGAGACAGTGCAGCAAGACAGACTATATATTCTGCCATGCCACATGGTGTGGTGTGGTGTGGTGTGGTGTGGGTACCAACAAGACCCCAGCCCTCTCAGCTCAGCGCAGAGCTGCCTACCAGCACAGTGCGCGCAGGAGGAAAACAGATCTGCAGATGGCCTTGCTACTCACAGACCTGCCCTCTGGTGCGCACACAGGTGGGCTGTAGGCACCCACGTGTCAGAGGAGGTCACCCAGGGACCTGGAGACTCTCTGGTGGAGAGGAGAAGCCTGTTGTGAGGGGCGGGCTCTGCCACCTGGGGAGGTCCCTATTGTAGCCAAATCGTAGTAGTACAAACAAATTAAGCTCATCCCCAACTAGCTTACAAATAAATGCAATTATGGTTATTTTTTTGGCTTTGACAATTATGGGGGGGGGTCACCCCTAATTGACTCTTAGCTGTAGGCCTGGCTACCTCCCCAGCAGTGTACCCCCCATCCTTGCCCTCTCCTGAACCTGTGCTCATGGTCCATCTCCCCTCACAGAATCTTCACCTCCATTTTCCTTCTTCCTCTTTTTCTGGTCTCTCCTCCTCCCACCAGGTCACTCCAGACTCTTTAATCCCTTGAGTAATTGGCCGCACCCAATTTTATTTAGCCAATAGTTTTAAATCGAGGAACAAGATATGCTCCCCTAAAGCTTGTAAACAGAAGTCACCCCTCCTAGACCTTGTGGTTATAGAATTTAGTATTACAATACCTAGCAATGGACCAACCCTCCAAAGGTCCCAGCCGAAGCTACCGCTGAGGGCCAAGTCTGGGTCTGTGGCTGTGCAGTAGCAGGGTCAGCATTGATGTCTGTGACTCATATTACCACTAGAGAACGTGGGACACCCCTCTCGGGGCAGCCGCCAGGGACCACAGGGATGTCCAGGGGCTGTGCAGAACTAGCCTTGTGCCTCGAGGGTATAGTAAAGGACCGAGGAGCTCCTTCTGGCTTGGGGCAGGTGTCATATTGATAGTCTGTTATGCTCTGTAATGCCTTCCCAGGTCCCTAGCTTGTCTCTCACTGAGTTCCTGCCCTGTCCTGTTTCTCTCCCTGAGGTGTTGTATTCTCCCTGTGAGAAGGACAGTTCTAGCCGCCTTTGTTCAAGTCTTCCTTCCCTTTCCAATGCATTCTTTGAAGCTTGTTCTTTGAGCAATTGAAACCATAGTTTAGTGTTTTGTCAGTTATCATTTCTGCCTGATGTCTGTGATCGCTACAGAGAATGTGGACTTGAACGTGTCTAAAGGACACTGCTTTTCTGTACGGTGGCAAGACTTCGTAGATATGGCCCCGCCTTGGCTTTCTTCCTGTCTCGCGTTGTCTTTCTTTCTTGATATTTAGCACGTTGATTAGTAATTGGCTCCCTCAGAATTTATTTACTTTCTCTTTTATCTCTTGTGCTAGGAGAAGGTGGCCAGCAGCTGTTAGATGTTAGATACCTGAGAAGCGAGAAGCGCGCTGAGTTCTGCACGTTCAGAAGTGTTTCAACAGTTGCCGTCAGTAGTAAACACGCAGGTTTACTCTTGCTGAAGAGACTTGGGCTCTGTGAACCAGGGCCTCGGGCTGCAATTGCTTTGTTATTCATTTTTCATCTCCTTATCTCACCCCTGGCTCTTCAACCCCGGCTGAGCTGAACTGAAGTCTGTTTGTTGTACCACCGTACCCTCCTTGGTTAATTACAGAAGCCTAACCTAACTGCCGGCCACTGTGCTATCTTTGTTGATCTGTAGTGAGCTCTGTAACAGGAATTCTGTCCCTCTCCTGCTCTAATGGCTTCCCATTCCCCTTGTTTTAGATGCTAGACATGGACCTGAGGGCCGTACGCTGCAGGCCAAGGCTCTGCAGCTGCACCATATTCCCAGCTCCTGTTCGCTCCACCCCCCCAACCCCCAAAGGGTTTCTCTCTGTAGCCTTGGCTGTCCTGGACCTTGCTCTGTAGACCAAGCTGGCCGCTAATTCAGAGATCCACCTGCCTCTCCTACTGAGTGCTAGGATTAAAGGTTTGTGCTACCAGTTGCCAGACTTGTGTTAGCTTTACTTGACTCTAAGCTAGTGCTTTCCCAAGTGAAGGTGTGTGTATGAGATTAGCTGTCGGGGTGCAGGTGTTCATTATTACAATCTCCCACTTACTTTCAATAAATTTGTTTGTTTGTTTGTTTGTTTGTTTGTTTATGGCTTTGAGATGTTGTTTCACTGAGCTGGTTAGGCTGGCTTCAAACTCCAAGGCCCAAGTAGGTCCCTCTATCTCCGAGTCCTGGAGGAGCCGACTTCCAAGCACGCCTCCCCATCTTGGTTGTCTTTTCCTTTTGGTCTGCGGGTGGGGGGCAGCCCCATGTGTGCTCATGTGCCATGTGCTTACACACTTCTATCTGAGCGCCTTGTGAGTGGCCACTGAACGCTGAAGGTGAACAGAAAGCAATATTCTTTGTCCATTTTGTCTCTGCACACAGCATTGAAATTAAGACTGGGTTTATAAATTATCTAGTTTAACTAACGATCACAAAAATAGGTAAGGTCCAAAGTTAGGAACTTTACAGGGAAAATAAGACCAAATTCCTAAGTGCAAAAATGACCACGTGGTTGTTCATCAGGTAGGGTAAACAAAGTCAAATCTGTTCTCATAAACTAAACATGATTTTGAGATCTTAAGTAAGCTTCTTAAACATCTTCCAGAGCCTACATCTCTGTGATAGTCACTAAAAGCAAATATACAACCGGGCAGTAGTGTCAGATGCCTTTAATCCCAGCACTTGGGAGGCAGAGGCAGGCGGATTTCTGAGTTCGAGGCCAGCCTTGTCTACAGAGTGAGTTCCAGGACAGCCAGGGCTACACAGAGAAACCTGTCTTGAAAAAGCAAACAAAAAAAGCAGATATACAAATAGATCGTTCTCCAAATTTCTGTATCATGAGGCATTAAAATAGATCTTCAGAAAGAATGAAGCATATGCAATATTCTTAAAAGACTTTTAAAACTTAATGGTCATTTCCCATGAGAACAAATATTGTAGCACAAATAAAACAATTTGGGAGTTTTTCCAATCCTTTGTATACTGTATTTTGGCAACACAGTTAATACTGACTACTTTATATGATCTTCATAAATCCCACAGAACTGCAGGTAAAGGAGCACACAAGATGGGTCTGCCGAGAAAACACTGGAGACTTTTGAGTTTGGATTAGTTTGAATTCTTTTGTAGAATAGCTTTCCCGGTTTCCTGCCGGCTTTTCTGTCCTCTTATCTTACCTTCTGTTTGCTTCTGTGTTTTAGCCTGTGGGGCTGCCCTACTGCTCAGCTGCTCCCTGATTCCAGTGTGTGTACTTTAGTCTTCTGAAGTTTAAACACTGTAGCAGGGTCAGCCCTAGCCCTTGGATAGTTTGTTGCCGTTGGTGACAGCCTAGACAGCATTCTAGAGGGAGTCGAGCATGCCCAAGCTGCATCCTCTGCAGTCAGGTTTGCTTCTCCGTCCACAGCTAGCACACAGATCTGTGGGGGTATAGACTGGTCACTTCTGCAGAGTGTATAGATGGGCACAGGGGCTTCAGGAAGCCTCTTGTCAGTCCGGCACTGCGAGGCTGTTAGAACATATCATTTGTTTGTGTCAGTCATTCGGGACTCAAAAAATGTGCATTTTCATTATCCTAAGTTTTGGCTTTTTAGAATGCTTCCTAACTAACTCTTAGGGAATTTATATTTATCTCGAATTTCAATTTACTAACAACAAGGCAGGTTTTACTGGATGTTTTAAAATAAGGACATATTTCTTTTCTTATTCTGACACCAGCAGAAAATTGAATGGTGACAGTTACAGTCATTCCAGAGACATCTGGGACGAGTCAGCACCAATTTGATTGGGAAGCGTTTTTCCTCAGTGTAGCTGAGTTCAGGGTTTGGCCATGACACTAAAGAAGGGCCGCGTTGATGGCGCATTGTTCTCAAAGAAGCACTGGCTAGCGGGGCAGCATGAGCTTTAAACTTTGCATGGTGTCTGCATACATGACATAATATGTTCAAAAGAAATTGATTGCTTGAGGAAATGCATTTGATAAAGAGGATGTGCAGGATTGTCAAATCATTAATTAGTATTGTTTTACTTCAAATTGCTGTTAAGGAAGGATGGGGCTGGACTTGAGTTTAATCCTCAGAGCCCACCTAAAAAAATTGAGCTACAGTAGCCTGAGCCTGCCTTTGTAGTGTGTCCCTGTGCTGTGGAAGCAGAAACACGGAGATCCAGGAGATGGCTGGCAAATTCAGCATGGTCTATTTAGTGAGACTATGTTTCGAATGAATGAATGAATGAATGCGATAGCGCTTGAGGAATGACACTTAAGCTTGTCCTCTGGCCTCTATAATTGGCATTCATCACCCGATTCCGATCTGTGCACAGGGTAGAGACTGGTCAGATCTGTGTAGTGTGTAGGTTGGTACAAGATCCGTGGGAAGTCGTTTTAAGAAGGTCAGCTTTCAGACAGGTAAGAACTTCTAGACTGGGGAACGCATTGATTACTGACAAGAGGAACAAGGTATTTTTCAGCGTCATTGCAGATAAACACAACTTGCTGTAAAACACAAGGATTTTAAAGGGCTACGTGTAGTTTGCTGTCCCGCCTTGCTTTCAGAATAAATGCGCTCTGATAATGACGAAGCAGCCACACTTGAAAGACAGGGGAGCTTGCGTCACAATGTGAGCATTAGAGAAAACCTTGCTGTGTCAGCTGAACTCCATCTACCAAATTCACAGTAGTTTACTAAAGGCCTGGAAGGCTAAACATTAATGCCATAAGTCTGAAATTCCTGAAAAAAAAAAAGTTAGCTTGGTTTGATCTTATCGTTCAGGCTAATTGACTCTTGTATGCTAAGTGGTTATATGTTGGCTTTCAAAGGGAATTTTTCAGTCAGAAGTATTTGAACTTCAGGTGAACTTTGGGTGTTTTTTTGCAAGATAAGAAAGTAGTTTGGTGGCCTGCTCTATAAATACGTGCTTTAGATTTACTTGTTAGCTAGCAACCCCCACCACACACACACACACACACACACACACCATCCCCATTTCTCCTTTTTAATCACCTTAACCTTTTGTGCAAGGATAGAATGTCAGATGTTTTTCAATGACAGATAAGATCAAAAGGACAACAACAAAAAGCAGCAATTATATGGTGAAGTTCCTGTAGCTTGCCTTTGTGGGCTCATAGTAAAGTTAGAATAATCGATGAACTAGGTGGTTGCCATGGTATTGAGTGTTTGAAAATTACCATCAGATCCCTTAAGACCAGATAGGATGAAAAGATCTGACTGGGAACTTCATAAATCAGAAGTCCATTATTGCTCTAAAAGCTACTGTCGTAGAGTTTAACTGCTGTGAAGAGACACCATGACCAGAACTCTTAAAAGAAAACATTTAACTGGGGCTGGGGGCTTGGTTACAGTTGCAGATGCTTAGCCCATTGTTGCCATGGTTGGAAGCGTGTTCGGGCAGGCTGCCATGGTGCTGGAGGAGTTCCACATCTTGGTCCACAGGCCTCAGAAAGAGACGGTCACTAGGCGTGGCTTGAGCATGTATGAGATCTCAGAGCCCGCCTCCACAGTGACAAACTTCCTCTAATGAGGCCACACCTCCTAATAGTGCCCCTCCCTATGGCCTATGGAGACCAATTACATTCAAACTAAATCTTGCATATAAAATATTTCAAGTGAAATATTTTAATATAAAAATTTAGTTCAAATATTTAAATATTTGAAAACAAAAATTTTCAAAAGCATAGTTTATCGATCTTTCCATTAATATTGTTTTCTGATGGGAGTAGGGGTTGGTTTGTTTGGTTTGCTTTGTTGTTTTGTTTTTGTTTTTTGCAACAGGGTTTCTCTGTGTAGCCCCTGCTGCCCTAGAACTTGCTCTGTAGACCAGGCCTCAAACTCACAGACATCCACCGGCCCCTGCCTCCCACATGCTGGGAATAAAGGCGTGTACCATCACTGCCTAGCTCATTTAATATTTTTTTAAAATATGACTATCCTGAGCTTGCTGAAGTTACTTTAAAATATTTTTTGTCAGTCTGCTTCCACGAGACTAGTTTCTAAGCATTATCAGAACACTCTAGATGTACTGGTATAATCTACTATAGATGAGTCCCCAAATGCCCCTAGAGCCCTTCCTCCTGGTTACCTCACCAAGGGGATCATATGTATACTGGTGTGGTGGCATGAGAGACTTGGGTGTGGCAGACACAACAGCCTCTGGCCTGGTTCCAAAATCTTGATCTCTCTGGAAGCCTGCTGTCACGGATTAAGTAGCCTACTCAAAGGATGCCTATGGGGAGGAACTGTGGCCTCTGGCCTGGGGCAGGGAGGCACTGAGTGTCTTCACACACAGCTACCTGAGTGGGCTTACAGGCAGACTCTCCAGGTCAGAGTCACCTTCCGATTACTCCAACATTTTGACAAACAGTTCACAAGAGACCCAGGGTCTTAATTACCCCCTAAACTGCCTCTGAATTCCTGATCAACAGAAACTTTGAGTCAATAAGTGTGTTATCTGAAGCCATAAAGTTTGGGTGCAATTTTATTGTAGGAGTAGATAGAGCAGAGCAACACCTGTTCCATTGGGCACCTTACATATTGACAGTGCTGGCTGAAAAGATACCAGATGTAGATAGTTGCCTACATGCAGACTTTTCAGTTGAAAGTTTATTATACAGTTCTTTACTTTTTTCCCATTCAAATTACATTTTTTTTAATGTTTTGGAATTTAAATGAGACACTGAACTCTGAAAATAAAAGGCCACTTCATTTTCATTTACTTGTTTGTTTGAAAACGGTTTCTCTGTGTAGCTCTGGCTGTCCTGGAACTCACTCTGTAGAGCATGCTGGCCTCAAACTCAGAGATCTGCCTGCTTCTGCTTCCCTAGTGCTGGGCTTAAAGGTGTATGCCCCCGTAGCCTGACTAGTAAAAAAAAGAAAAATCATTTTTATGGAGAAAAAAAATAAAGAGAAGTAAATTTCACCACAGATGTCTGGGAGAGCCATTCTGTTCCAGTCCCTGGTGTGTTGTCATCTTATCTTGTTGACCTTGGTGGCGTTCCCTTCTGAAAGGACAACAGGAGCTTGTGGTTGCTGTCAGCATCTTCAGGAACCAGAACTGTGCCTGACTCAGCTGAAAGAATTAATGTGCTTTTATCCTTTTCTCTCCGTTGTGTGAGACTGAGGATTAAATTCTACAGCTCTAAACAAATTCCCCGCGTCCTCAGAGAGTGTTAGTTGTTCAGACTACAGAGAAAATAGCCTTGACATTTTTCTTTCAGGGTGCTAGGAATGTTTATATAATAGTCACTCTTATTTCCACAGCACAAGCAGTGCCCCAGAAGATGAAATCTCTAATAGATACCCCCGAGCTGACAGAAGCGCTTTCAGTAGACACAACAGAGATGCAAACGCGCCGCCGGCCAACTCCGCCTCAAGCAGCACCTTGGAAAAGAGAATCGAAGATCTTGAAAAGGTAGGAATTATGAATTATTCAAAATAAAATTAATATACTTTAGCCTTCCTCTTTCAGTTCCATGGCTTCCTGCCCAAAAAAGGAGGTGGGACCCCCAGGCAGGAGACATCCGGTTCCACTCCAGGGGCCACTTAGACTCCTTATCTAGTGTTAGCTCCCAGATCCTGGTGATTGGGTCCCCACTTTCTATGCTTTTCTATCCTTTCGTGCTTTTCTGTCTTGAACTCCTAGATTCAGTAGTCACTCCTGTTCTGTCACATCTTCCTCGTAGTCTGAGGAGCAGTGTTTTTGAGTCCTTAGACGTTTGCACTGTCATCCAGTACCGTGCGCTGCACCATCTGAACATACCGTTGGTTCAGGCCTTCCGGCCATTCTGAATTAGGCCCATTTTCAAGGAGGTATAGGATACACTTGCTTACAGATGTTTCCACAGCAACTCACATGAACATTGCAGTAAAATTACAGAACCGAGGCATGTCCTATGGATGTGCATCTGAAACTGGTAGTGGCACCAACCTCTTTGGTTGGAATATGTTCTGTTTTCATGGATGGAAGTTTCTCCCAGTGACACAAAGATTATTTTGCGATTTATCTGTTTTGATTTGCCGCTTACACAGAGGTGATATTTAGGTTGCTTTTAAGCCTTCACCTCTGTTTCTGATCGGAATCATTATTTAAATTTAATGGCTTATTGAATACACATTATTAGTTTTCAACAAGTTCTTCTGAAAGACTCAGAACATTCCAGAAGAGCTGACCGGCAGCCTTTAATGGCTTTGGATGGCCCGCTGCTTTCTCTGAGGGCCAGGAAAGAAGCCAGTCCTGCTAGAGACCTTTCCAGCTCTCCCAAGACCCTGGAGTCTTTGCCTGTTCTAGGTTTCCTGAGACAGTACTGTGTCTCATGCAGTCCAACTAACTGAAGATGATCATGGCTCTGATCTGTCAGCCAAGAGCTAGGATCATAGGTTATAAAACAGTGATCTAGAGGCCCTGAATTCAAAATGTTCAAAAAACTAGATTTTTTTAATTAAAAAAAAACATTATTTAACTTACAAAGCATCATGTTGCATCATGTTGCATTGCATTATTTGGTTTTTTTTTTTTTCTGCTTTTCTCACTTTTCTTTTTTTGTTTTTGTTTTTGTTGTTGTTGTTGTTTTTTTGGTTTTATTCGAGACAGGGTTTCTCTGTGTAGCCCTGGCTGTCCTGGAACTTGCTCTGTAGACCAGGCTGGCCTGGAACTCAGAAATCCACCTGTCTCTGCCTCCCAAGTGCTGGGATTAAAGGCGTGCGCCGCCGCCACCACCACCTGGCTTTCTCACTTTTCTTTACAATTTTCCCTCTCTTCCCCAGTAGCTTGTCTGGTTTCTTGTCACATGACATTGCCCCTACTTTTATAATGCCTCCTGCTCTCCAGTGGTCTGATACCTAGTTTCATAACTTAGGCCAACTCTCAACCCATTTTCACACATTTAAAGTTGGGGTCTGAATGTATGACTTCTGTCTTTATGAGACTCCATCCCCTCAGTCAGTAGATTCGAGGTCAGTCTGTCCTTTGAGTAAGATACTTAGCAGGGGCTTATTGTTGCTGGGTTTTTTGTTTTTTTCCTTTTGGTGATGTTTCGTGGCTCACAGTTTTAGAATTACAGCTGTTGTCAACCAGCTCTGTGGGTTCTTGTCCTTGCTGAAGCAAGGGTGTGAGGGGAAAGATGTTCACCTCCTGGCTGCTAGGGAGCAAGAGAAGCAAGCCTGTGCTTCCGTCCTTTTTGTTGTTGTTGTTGTTGTACCATATAAATACACCCAGGAGTGTGCTTCATGTATGTGCACACTGTTTCACTAATATTATCGTCATCATCCCTGACACTTCCATAAATCCTCTTCCCAACCAGCCCCACTTCTGGGGATCTGAGTGAGTCTCACTGGGGGAAGTAATAAAAGTAGAACTGGCTGGGCAGTGGTGGTGCATGCCTTTAATCCCAGCCCCTGGGAGGCAGAGACAGGCAGATTTCTGAGTTCCAGGACAGCCAGGGCTACACAGAGAAACCCTGTCTCGAAAAATCACACAAAAAAAAGGAGAACTGGCACATCCCTGTGTTTGTGCCTCTGCCCCAGCATCCTGGCCAGCCATGCAGTGGCGGGCAATGGCTGACCTGTTTTTATCTCATGGGGGTTCTGACTCTGAACTCCGCAGTCTCTCCACCCAGCTGGCTAGATTCCCACTGGTGAGTTGCTACCACACCAACCCTGTACTTCAAATCCCCCATGGCCTTTGTGGTGCACATCTGGCAAACCCACGCTTTGCCTCCATACCTTTCTCTCTTGAACCCAGATGAGGCTCCGAGTGAAGGAAAACACAACACAGACTTAGTTCAGAAACAATGGTAACTCAATCCCTGGGTGCAACAACTAAAAATTCTATAAGCCTTATTAAAATCTGATTCCTCCGGTAGCAAATCCTTGAAGATCCGCCATTATAACCAGGAAACTCTAGCAGCTACAACTTATCTCTCTGCTGTGCTGGTTCTAAAAGGAAGTAACTCTCTCTTCCTCCATCCAGCCGGAAGCTCCGCCTACTTGCCCAGTGATTGGCTCCTTTATTCATTATTGGTTCACAAGAACAGCACCAGGATCATCCACAACACTACACCACTAGAGAAAATGCCTCTTCCTCCCGCTCCACCATTCATAGGATTGTTGTTTTGACAGGATTGTTGTTATGGTGTTTCTGTGAACTTTGAACTCCTTAGTTCAAGGGATCCTCTTGCCTCAGACTCCCAACTTTGACACTAAGTATGGCCCAGCACATAGCATCTCTTTTAAAGGAAAACCATGACAGTGGGAAATCATACATTTTCCCTTTTTTAATTCACAAAACATTTGAAATTTTGCTGTTTAAAAAATTGTTTTTCTTCCTTTACGAAGTGTGTGTGTGTGTGTGTGTGTGTGTGTGTCTGTCTGTCTGTCTGTCTTGTCTGTCTGTCTGTCATCATCCCTGCCATGTCTTCAGTATCAGATATGACTGAAAGAGGCTTTGCTGATGTCTGGAGTCTTGCTCTGTTATTAACAGGTGTTTGCCATTTTTAAATACTGTAACCAGTCAGTTCCCTGTTGATGCTTTGCGATTTATTCACTAGGAAGTCGTAAGAGAAAGGCAAGAAAACCTTCGACTTGTGAGGCTGATGCAAGATAAAGAAGAAATGATTGGAAAACTCAAGGAAGAGATTGATTTGTTAAATAGAGTAAGTGGTTTTGTATTTCAGTTCCTGGGTTTCTCTTTTTGGTCATTGGATGAAAGCACACAAGGGTGAAGATCTTGTTCATTGCCTGTTTGGTTTGCTCTTCCAGACGGTCGTTAATGGTGAGACCTATCATGCTGTTCCGTAAGCTTTGCATTTCCAGCCGTTCTTCCAGTGATGTCCCCAGCTCTGGGTTGCAGCCCCCAGCTCCTCCTCGTTGTTTGGTGTGGAGCCTTTCCTTTTTCAGTTCAGTCCTAGAATTTACTTCCCGCCTGAAGCCAGAAGCATCTGCTAAGATGATTGTGATGAGAAAGATCCCATTGTTCTGCAATTTTACAAGATTTTGTCTAAAGTAGAGGAAAGAGAAGTTTCCCTCTGAGAGAAAAGGGCCAGTCCCCTAACCCAGGCTCAACTCCAAACCACAGAGTAATTACATGGTAACGTGCCGTGCCTGCCTCGGCTGTGCGGTGTAACGGGTTGATCCCTCCCATATACCACACCGAGTGGGGAGGCTCCCTGGGTACCAGCCTCTTCTAATGCAGCTCAAAGGCAGCAGCTGCGTGCTACAGGTGCGGATGGGGTACCCCGTTTAACCTGCTCAAGGTTGCATGCAGCCGGCTGAGCCAGTGTTTGACTTGGGTCTTTTGTAGTCTTTCATCTTGATCCTAGTATAAGCATGTCTCTGTGTGTGCTGGAATTCAGTTTAAGAGGCTGGGCAAATATTTGTGATGCTCATGATGTGTTTGTGCTGCCTCAGACACCAAGAGCATTAAAAATAATCAGGAAAACCCCTTCCCGAGCTGATAATCTAGCCATGATTCATGGCCATGTTTTAACACTTTCAATTTAAAGAATCTTTATCAAGTGTATGGTTTGGTAATGATACACGATTGTATTTTTAATCATTTAATTTAAATTAATAGTTTGAACAGATCCGTTTCTTAGCATCATTCAGTCTGTGAGTAAGGAGCAGTTCTGACTTTGCTAAAGCTTTAGTCGTCTTCCTGATAGCCAAACATGAAAGTGTAAGTTCATGACAGTACTGCACATGAGGTGAGGTAGACTTTGCCAAGTTTTAATATTATGGACTGGAAAGATGAGTCTGTACATGTCTGCTGTTTCCTTCAAGTGATATTTCTCATAACAAAAACCTAGTACTGTTTTAGGACTATGTGGCTATGTATTCGTTGCTAGAAATCTAATGCACTGTGTGTGTGTGTGTGTGTGTGTGTGTGTGTGAGATTCAAGTACTGATAGGGCATATTCCACGTAATTTTTAGAACTTAGCACTTCAGAGTTAATTGAGTAAATGAGTTAGTTACCCTCCTGCTTTATCTTTGTCAACTTTACAGTGTGTATCTCTAACCTGTGATTTTCTCCGTACCGCCCCTAGGACCTAGATGACATGGAAGATGAAAACGAGCAACTAAAGCAGGAAAATAAAACTCTTTTGAAGGTAGTTGGGCAGCTGACAAGGTAGAAGACTCAAGGCTTCAGCGTGGAAAGCCTGCTTTTAAACTACTGATGAATGTCATGGCTGAGGCTAACCTGAGGCTCCTGTGATTCAGTACATTGACAGAGAACTGTATATTTATTTCTAGAAATCACGTGGATTTTTTTTTCAAGATTCACTCTTTTTCATTGCTAGTTTTTAAAAAGTATAAACCCTGTTTTTAAAAACCCTGTATTTCACATAGAAGTAACATTTTTAGTCATTAAAATGATAGGTAATGCCTCTTGGTTTGGTGTGATACTCAGATAATATATGGTTCAAAGTAACGGCCATTTGCATAATTTTATCTATGCTAGCACATATTCTCCCTAAAGGAATATGCGTAGTCTTTGTTTACATGAATACAGATACTTGGGGGAGTTGCCTAGAGATGCCTTATTTAGTAATACGTGCAGCCTTGTGTGTTAACACTTCCACATGCACACTCATTCGCTGTGCCACTTCCTTCCACATGCTGTAATGATTTCCAGTAGTAATAGACGCACTATAGCAGTATATAGTACTGCTATTTGTATAGCAGTAATCATTCAAAGGAAAGCTACTTTACAGAGTTATGTTCTAGTTGGCTAAATATAAACTTAAGAGAATACTTGAACTGTGTTATATAGTAAGTGAAAAATTACTATTTTGTGTTTTGAATTTTGAAAAAAAATTTTCAATAACTTCTGAAAAAGCAGTTTGTGTATAGTTTATGTAGGTACTATTGTTTCTTTTTTTTTTTATTGCTCTAGGGTTTACTAGTAAATAATGGGATATTTAAAAAGTCGTTTATTCTTCAGGCCTCAAGTTGTGTATAATTTCAGTGTTGAAGAAGAAAATTGATGCTGTTAATAGCATGTGCTTCAAAATCAGAAACAAAATATTTTTCCACGCTAAAAATATGTACATATATGTCAACATATGTAAGCAGAGATAACAGGATAATCTCAGCTGATTCCTGAGTTGGAGACTCCCTGGGACGCCTTTTTCTCAAGAGAGAATAGTCCCATAATCCAAACGCTGAAGATTTTAAAGCAACCATATTTGAAAATTTATAAAATAAAGTTGTCTTCTATTAAATATCCTTGGTAGGGTTGTTTTGTGTTGTGTTTTCATATTAAGAACCCCCCTCCTCCCTTCACAAATGGATGTCCCTTCGTCGAATCTCTTTCCTTTTTCATCCCTCTTTAATGGTGCTGGAGACTGAACCCAGCAAGTCCTCTACCACTAACTGGATAGCTGATCTCCAGTCTGGGTGTAGGTGAATTTCTGGCGGACATACTGACAGCATTCAGAACAGGAACATGGTAAAGCCCTATTAGGAGCCCTCGCCCCATGACTCCAGTCCCATCGATCCACTGTTGGAAAACCAGGGACGATGAGACAGTCGGGGGAAGTGTGGGGTAGTGATACAGATTGATGACATCTTCCAGAAGTGTGTTCGTTCTCCACGAGTGCCTTCCCCACTCCTCACGTCATAAGTTCCGGATTGACCCTTCATCAGAATCACTTACGGAACTTGAGCAGCATTCCCGGTGTAGCTCCTGTAGCTCTGGGAGAGGTGTGGTTTACACCTTGTTTGCTCCTAGCGCTGCTACAGCCCCTCAGCTGCTGACAAGTCACTAAGTAGCTTTTGAGTCAGCAACTGCTGTATCATCCTTCGGTATTTCCCACTGGAGACACAGGAGATGGAACTCGTTTTCCCACATTTCCTCTTTAGCAGTTCACCCGGCCTCCCCAACAGAGATCTGCTGCCCACGCATCAAGGAAGGAGCTGTGCCAGGCGCTGCCACCCCCTTGGCTATGAGGTACTCATCTCTTTAGTCATCATTGGGGTTAAGGCAGAAATATTCCCATTGCCTTATTCCTTGCTTACCTATAAGGGCTGCAAAATTATTGTCAATAGACAACCCTAGTGTGATAGTTTGTATATGTTCCACCCAGAGAGTGAATGGCACTATTTGGAGGTGTGGCCATGTTGGAGTGGGCGTGGTCTTGATGGAGTGAGCGTGGCTCAGGAGTGTGTTGCTATGGGTGCAGGCTTTTAAGACCATCCTAGCTGCCTCGAAGCAGGTGCACTTAGAGGCCTTCAGATGAAGATGTAGAATGCTCAGCTCCTGCACCATGCCTGCCTGAAGGCTGCCATGCTTCTGCCTATGGACTGAATGTCTGCCAGCCCCATTAAATGTTATCCTTATAAGAGTTGCTGTGGGGGGCTGGTGAGACGGCTCAGAGGTTAAGCGCACAGACTGCTCTTCCAAAGGTCATGAGTTCAAATCCCAGCAACCACATGGTGGATCACAGCCATCCATAACAAGAAACAACCTATGGACTGGAGCGAATGGGGCCAGGAGAGGGCAGGGGCCATCTTGATGGAGTGGGAGAAAGGGAAGGGGGCGGGGAAAAGTTGCCTTGGTCATAGTGTCTCTTCACAGCAGTAAAACCCTAAGACACCTAGAATACATTAGTATATTAATTTTTCAAAGATATAGTTTGAATTTTTTAAATTTGTACATAAAGGCACATTTAACTTCACTTTAAAAGAAATTACATCAGCTATGAAAGTTTTTTTAAAAAACTGAGCTGCTTTGAAGTTTGTGCAAGTCAGTTAATGAGCATTTTCAACACTTTTTTCTTCTTTTGTAACATAATACCAGCAGGTGCACTTACTTAGAATACAGGAGCCTGCCAGTTAGGAGGGAACATTTCGTTAGAGCCCCTCCCCCCAACTCCTTAAAATATGTTTTATTTCACATGCAGATTTTTTTTACACACTGTTGAAAAAGACACGTGGTCCACTACAATTCTCTTTTTTAAGTTTATTCTTAAATTAGACTTTTATAAACGCGTTAAACAATACTAACAGCAGTTTTTGTTCATTGATTGGGATTTAGAGCCAGGAACAGATTCACACCTGAAATGCCATAACTCAGAGTGCTGAGGCAGTGAGTTTTGAGGCAGCCCAGGCTAGACCCAGTTTTAAAAAGCAATAAATAAATAAATAAATAAAAAGTAAATAAATGCTTAGGGGAGTCTTTAACAGATAAGGTCTATGTAGTGATCTGGATGTCTTGACTGCTGTCTGTGAAGTACAAAAGTTTGTGAATTTTAGTTCTGCTAATCAATATTTCTCACATCTCTTGGTAGTTTGTTGGGTAATAAAGCATACCCAACGCCCTGATAGGTTTGTGACACTTCTAAAACAGTAACTTTGGTAACCCCAAAGGAGCACAGCTTGCCTTCCCGATGTTAACAAGAGTTAACTGAAAATTGCAAACTGAAATCTGAAATCGATTTCATTCCAGATTTCCTGGTAATTTTGTTTTAATGTGCTTGAGATAGGAAGGAAGGAAAGGAGCTGGGCTGTGTGTTCACAAGTAACCTGAGAGACGCTACATAATAGATTAGCACTGTTTCACTTGATCAGGTAGTTTCAGATGTAGAAATTCAACACCAGCGAGAGTGATGCAATCTAGTCTTTTTACCCTGTAATTTTTAAAAATTAAATAGTGGTAGAATGCATTCTTAAGATTTAAAAGCAACAACGGAAACCTGCCTCGGTTGCATTGGTCTGTTTTCTGGAGTAATCTGGACTTTTCAAGTTAGGAGTTAAAATGTGAACCTTTGAGTCCCATTTTTTCATGGATTAAAAAAATGTGCCAACCAGTGTAATCAGAGCATCCCCATGTTTAACACAAGACAAAAATAGGAGACCTTAATCAGAGTCCCTGCATCGGATGGCTGATCTGATAACCTGCAACTTTCCTGTGTACAGTGGCAGGTCCCCTCCCTGCCGCTCTCCTAAGCAGACTTCTAGCCAGTGACACTTAGTAAGCTACAGCATTGGCGAGTGAGGTGACACTTACCTATTAACTACTCGTGGTTTTTATTAATTTCATCTGGGATTTAGCCATGTGTTTCCCTTGCAATAAATGAACCCAGGTGCACCAGCTTTGTGTTAGAGGGAACAGGTAAAATGGGAAAGAACCAGTATTTAAAGATCCAAGTGCTATGTTAAAATTAGTGTCGGAGTACCCACGTCTGCATCTGAACTAACTCTGGTGTGTGCCAGCAAGGGTAAGCTTCTTTTGTGCTGGAACTAAAGCATCCTGTTCTAACCTTTAAATTAGAATTATTGCTACTCCTGTGGGGGGAGGGAGATACTGAAATGTCACAGGTGCGAGTATGTGCTGAGCTCTGGGTGACTTGCACGGGAGAATTTTAACTTACGATACTTACCTGAAAGCCATGGTATAATACTGTTTTGTTCCACTAAACTGAAAACAGAGCCTTACAGTACAGCTACGTTTGTTGGTCAGTCCCTGGAAGAGGCACTTCCTCCCTGCCTGCCACCCACTTTCTCTGCTGTGGAGGTGGTGATGACTTCGTCCTATGCTTAAAGACTTGAAGCAGTGCTTGCTTTGGCCGATCCAGTAAAACCTCTTCCTCCTAAGACTGACAAAGCCTAGATTTCAAACTCCAGAAACCTGTGCTCTGTCTTATACATGTGTAATGGACTGTCTCTCTCTCTCTCTCTCTCTCTCTCTCTCTCTCTCTCTCTCTCACTCACACACACACACACACTAAACGTAAAAATACTAAGACTTGAACCCTTATTCAAGAATACTTCTAGTATCATGGGAGATCCACAAGGATCCTCCACCGAAGGGCTCAGATTGTAATAAGACTTACAAGATTAGGTTTTAGTTGTTGCACCCAGAGATTGAGTTACCATTGTTTCTGAGAAAAGAAAAAGAAATGCAGGAAAGCCCAGGAGATCCTTTAATCCCAGCACTCAGAAGGCAAAAAGACAGGCAGATCTTTGTGAGTCGTCCTGGTCTACATCGTGAGTTCCAGGATAGTGCGGCTACACAAAGAAACCATGTCTTGAAAAGCAAAACAGAAAGAGAGAGAGAAAGAAAGTATAATAAAAAGAATTCATGTCACATACACAGTTGTTGGTTATATTCAAATTAGTATCTCTGTAAGCAATACTAATTACTGGTTTGTTTTTGAGTAGTTCACTCTGTGCCTAACCTTCAGATCACCTGTTGGCAGTCACTCTGGTAATTAAAATGTTAATGACAGTCACTCGGTGGACATTGATTGATTACCCTCTTTTAATTTGTTTCTCCTCTGCATACTAAATTAGGGTTTGGTTTTGTTGTTGTTTTGGTCAACTTAAAAAAAAAAGGCTTCACCCTGTGGGGATATTATTTTCATGTTATTGTTTTCTCTAAATTTTAAAGAAGCAAATGGCCATTGCTCCCAGCAGAAATCACAGGACAGCTACGATTTAGTGTTTGATTATGATCACTTAGTTCTGAACCCAAATATTAGTGAAATTATCTGGGTTAAGTACTTGAACACAGTGTTGTGTAAGCAGGTTTGGTCCTTCCCATTCTGTGGATTTCCATCATGAGTCAACTCAATATAACAGATTCAGTGTTATAATGAGCTTTGCATGTAAAAAATATAAATCCTCAATAAAAAGTACATTTTCATCAACCTTTTCAACACTGATTAATTGTTTCTTTCCCCTTCTATACCACTAGTGGAATCCTTCCTTGGTGTTTGTTTGTTTTAGTTTGGTTTTTGTTTGTTTTTTAAGTTAAGGGGTATTCTGATCATCCCATATAGAAACAATAGTGGTGCTTCAAAAACCCTTATTCAGTATATTATTTGAGGAGAAATAATACTTTCAGAAATAAAAACACAGTGTTAAGATTAAAATACAGCCAGATGGCGGTGGTGCATGCCTTTAATCCCAGCACTAGGAAGACAGGGTCAGGTAAATTTCTGTGAGTTCAAGGCCAGCCTGGTCTACAGAATGAGTTTCAAGACAGCAAGGGCTACAAAGAGAAACTGTCATGAAAAGAAGAATCGGGATATATTAATGATAGGTTTTTTTGGGGGGTTGGGGGAGTGGTATTTTGTTTCGTTGAGTATAAAGTGCAGAATTTTGTTTTGTTTTAACTAAAGGTGCAAGTTGGTTCAGTGTGGCTGGAAAACATCTTTATGTTTTAAAACTACCGAAACGATTTCTTAACTCAGAGTTGGAAGTGCTACTAACCCAGTCTAATGATGTTCAAAAAGAATTTCAGATCTCAAGTAGCTTGAAGCAGATAATAGGCTTTGAGGAGGTAAAAGTCTGGTCCCTGTTTTTTCAGCAAACGGTTTACATAACCTTTTAGCTAAGGTGGCCTCATTCTTCTTACACCTCCTCAGCTCCTCCGCCTTCTCTCCTGGAGGACTCTACTTAACCCCAGTAACACCATAGTAGATCTCTAACAAGTGCACAGACATCTTTATCAGTGTGTTTTGCACACAGAATGTCTCATTCTTGTGTAAGGTGTTCCTCTAATTAAGGAACCCATTAATAAACGCCCAGTGAAGATGTTTTGCAAGATATCAATCTCTTTTTGAGATTATAATTACAACATCCCTTCCTTCTTGTCTTCCCTCTGCCCAAACTCTCCCATATACCCCTTTGTCCTCCACCAAATTCAAAGCTCTCATAATCCTAATGGACATGGAAACCTTTATCTTAGATTTCACCAAAACTCCAGACTTTTTAGTTTGAGAGTTATTGTGTGTGTACACGTGTGCACACGTACACATGAGGTCAGTTGTTCAGCTGAGACTCCCTCAGTCCTCTAACCCCTGCCTCTGCTGTCTCTGCTTCTTCACACTATCTTCAGTCATTTCTCTGAAAAATTATTGAACATTAGACCTTCACGTTAAACACGTGGCACTGGTTATAATGTCGTTTATAGCCTTTTACTTTTTATGGCTAGCAGGCTAAAAAGAAAGCTAAAAAAAAAAAAAAAACCCAAAACTTTTTTTTCCTTAATCTTGGATTAAATATACTTTGTCATAGAAAATTTCTGAGTCATAAGTGTGTGCGTGTGCGTGTGTGTGTGTGTGTGTGTGTGTGCACCTCATATATGTTAAGTAAGTACTCTGGCAGCATGCTGACCCACAGTTGTTAATAATGCCTTTAAGCAAAGGGAAAGGCATTCTTTATGTTACAAGCCAGTAAAAAAAGGAAAATTGAGCGTTTATTTTATAGCCTAAAAAAAAAGTTATTACGATGTCTGTTTTTCGGGTTAAAATATGCTGTTGCTTGCTGAATCATCTCAACAGTCCACAGCCTTTCTTACTCAGACACACTGTGGGACGTAAACAGTACACGTTTGTGTGACAGGCTTCTAGCCAAAGATATGTTTGTCTTCCTTTAAAATCTGAGCTATATATCCTGTGGTTAACCAAAGGTAGAAGTTGCCATCGGTGGACATTTTAGTTTTATAGAAGGAAATTGTTGGGAAAAATGAATAGGAGGGTATCAGGTTTCTTTTACTGTTTTTGTAGAGGAAACATGTCAACAAAGCTGTCTGTCAGAGGTAAAGGAATCCACACAGAAGAATCAGAAAATCGCCTCTCATTAGAAAACACTCATTAGCTGCTATGAGAGAGCTTTGGAAAGCTTAGCCTTCTGTGGGGCTCTGAGGGATCTGTGAACAGATGTCCAAAGCTCGGCAAACAGCAATAGTAATAGAAAGTCACGCGGGTTCAGACTCACCAAACTGAAATCAGTGAGGTCAGCAGACTTCTTTATAAATGAATAAAAGAGACTTTAAAAAACGCTGGTGGCTCAGAGCCGCCTCAGAACACCTCTGCTTGTAGCCCTGTCGAGATCAATGTGCTTTAGTTTCTGATGACTCCAGAGACATGTATGTCCCCCACAGTGTGTTCCGGGCTTTAGAGATTGTTTTGTTTGGCTCTTCAAAACCTGGGAGCATGCTTGCTAGGAGGGAAATTCCCAGACGTCATAAAGCATTTGATGACAGGACTTTGTGATCTGTACTCTCGTGGACTATAGAACGGTAATCACTGCCCTACAAAGTGTTTGGCCTGTTTTTTCAGTGTTTCTCACGGTATACAGAGTGTTGATTTCACTTCACGTAGGAACCTAATAGAAATACAAGAGTTGTTGGCCCCACGTAACGCCTGAGTTAGAAACTCAGAGGGTATTTGTCTAATACAGCTTTCAGGTAATCCAGTGTGAAAGCTTTAAATCACTGAACTATGCTGCTACGGTTTAATCAATGCATAGATTTTCCTATCTCTCTTTGTTGTAAGCATATTGTCTAAAGAGCACAATATGAATGTTGGTCTTTTCTTTGCTGTTTTCATTGATAAAGACTGTATCAGTCGGCCCTCCTCACAGGGCACTGGTGGCTTAACATACCCCATTCCTGGAGTATTATTATCTCTGGAACTCAGTTGTATTTACAAGTCTAAGAAATCAGGAGACAGAATCTTGGTTGTTCTCTTTCTTAACAGTTATTCCCCCGGAAGAGTGGTTTACTAACAATCACACATTTGTATTGGACTTTAAAACTTGATTGGAACAAAGAAGTATGTGTTTCATGGGTGCTGGGTGTTAGATCTTCATTGCAGACACTGTAGGGGTTCCTGGGGAGTCTAAAATTTTCAAATTTCCTTCGGAGTCCAGAAAATCAAATGGCACCTTCTAGCTAATGGCTTATTGCTGACACATAACCAGTTGGCATTCCAGTGAGTTCAGATAAACACTTCATTTGGACTATTAGTTTCTTAAGCATGGTAGTTTTAAATTAACTTAAGTTTTGTTTTTTTTTTTTTTAATTTTACTTACTACATATTTCCTGAGGCTCATACTATGTCTAATCCCTGGCTAGCCTGGAACGCATGCTGCTCAGGTGGCATCAGACTCACAGAGATCTGCCTGCCTCTGGGATTAAACATTTATTCTACCACCAACAAATGAGATTTAACAGAAAGAAAGGAAGGAAGGAAGGAAGGAAGGAAGGAAGGAAGGAAGGAAGGAAGGAAGGAAGAAAGGAAGAAAGGAAGAAAGGAAGGAAAGGAAGGAAAGGAAGGAAAGGAAGGAAAAAGAAAGAAAGGAAGAAAGGAAGAAAGGAAGAAAGGAAGAAAGGAAGAAAGGAAGGAAAGGAAGGAAGGAAGGAAAGAAAAAGAAAGAAAGAAAGGAAGGAAAGAAAGAAAGAAAGAAAAAGGAAGGAAAGGAAGGATAGAAAAGAAAGAAAGAAAGAAAAAGGAAGGAAAGGAAGGAAAGAAAAGAAAGAAAGAAAGAAAAAGGAAGGAAAGAAAGAAAGGAAAGAAAGAAAGAGAAAAAAAGAAAGAAAAGAAAGAAAGAGAAAAAAAGAAAGAAAAGAAAGAAAAGAAAGAGAAAGAAAGAAAGAAAGAAAGAGAAAGAAAGGAAAAAAAGAAAAGAAAGGAAAAAAGAAAAGAAAAGACCTTTAGGACATGTTTAGCGTCACAGAATTAAGGTAGTGCAGAGAATTCCTAAATGTCCTGTCTCTCCCATGTCGCGCCTTAACATTTAGTGGTCACATTGTTCACAATGAATCGATTTTAATAAATTACTCAGCTCCCATTTCTCATTGTTTTGCTGGAATGTGTACGAGCTCATTCCAAGAATGAATCCAGGCTATAAATGACACTAGTTCTTTATGCCTCAGGCTCCTCCTGGTTGTGACCATTTCTCAGATGTCACTTCATGTGCACATCCCGAGGAGTTTTCAAGAGCGATCACCTCTTTCTTTAGGCATGACACACACAAAAGCACAAGACATCTCAATATCTCACTCAGTTAATTTTTGCTGTTTAATCACTTTTCCTGTGGTGTCTTAAAGTCTTATTTAGCTACAAATAGTTCCTGATGGCTTTCCTATAGTGAGCACGTAAAAAATAATAACCCTAGCACTGTCACGACAGACTATGTATTTTAGCTCATATTTTGGTGGGCTTCTCCTCAGAGAAACAGTCATGTCAGATTTACTAGAGGAAAACTTTTCTTACAAAACAAGGAGGGAAGCCGGGCGGTAGTGGCACACGCCTTTAATTCCCAGCACTTGGGAGGCAGAGGCAGGCATATTTCTGAATTTGAGGCCAGCCTAGTCTACAGAGTGAGTTCCAGGACAGCCAGGGCTATACAGAGAAACCCTGTCTAGAAAAAAACCAAAACAAAACAATTAAAAAAAATGAGAGGGAGGTGGAGGAAAGTCAGAGGCTGGCTGGTGAAGGGTTGAGGGACCGTGTTAGGAAGGGTTATTCTGCAGAGGCATTCTTAAAAGTTGATGAAGAATCCTCCAGCTATAGATGCTTGCTGTTGAGGAGCCCTGAGTCTTGTGCAGTGACCTGCTATTGAGTTCTGCGCTGTTCTTTGATTGCCGGTGAGAATCCCACTCTCAGCGGAAGCTGATACTGGATTCCTGTTCTGAGGACTGCAATCCTTCCCTCAGTCACATACCTCTGACAGTTTCACTATCGTGGGCTGCCCCACAATCGAATTCTGTGTGCTTAGATATCTTCTAGATACTGGAAGGAATTATTCTGGGAAGGGCCTATTTTGAGAATCATTCACTGCATGTGGCATAGCTAAGTCTTCTTTAACCTGTTAATTAGCCCTAAATCCTATACATAAGATTTCTAAGTGAAAGCGGTTGGAGAACTTGCTTCGTAGAATTCCCCACACTTAGGATTCGACTGTTTGCATCTTTGTGGTACTCTTTAACATAGCCCTCTGCCATCCTCTATTCCCTGTATGCTGATGGATGTCGTCTTTATCAGACTGCGTAGACACCATGCACTTCCCATTGAGCCACAGGAGAAGTCATCAATGCCTGCGTATCTTCCCATGATATGAAGACTGCTTATTCAGATGCTCCTAGTTTGGTTGCTCTGTTTTGAATTCTTCATTAATCCACCCTCCCTCCCTTCCCTTCTCCCTCCCTTTCTCTCTCCCTTCCTTCCTGACAATCTTGGACCTGAACCTGAGGCCTCTCACATATGCTAGGCTATGTAAGTAACTTGTACTAGAAGCCTGGAAAGCCCAGGCCAGCCTTTAGTAGCAATTCTTCCTTGGCCTACCCCAGCAACCCAGATTACAGGCCTCTCCCTTAGGCCCTGCCTAAAGCTCCAATGTTTTCAGGAAACAGGTGGTTATTAGGTTTTGTGAAGAGATTATTTTCCAATTCTGCCTTTCCATTTACTTTAGTAGCTGCACTTTTAAGGGAGTGGGCATGGCGGGGGGGGGGGGGGGGCACACTACGTAGCTCTCCCTGGCTTAGAACACGGTGATCTGGCTTCCTCTGATGCTGCTTTCTGAACGCTGGCATCTCATTTGCTACTCTGGCAGTAATTAGAACTTTTTTAAAAAAGGAAGTTTTTTAGCCTAACATCATGGCACATGCCTGTGATCACAGTACTAAAGAGAAGAGGCAGGGGGATCTTGGTCTTGAGGCCTGGACTACATAGTGAGACTGTCGCCAAACAAACAAACAACAACAACAAAACCCAGTGTGTGTGTGTATGTGTAGTTGATTATTCAAAATACAAGATAAAATCTTATCAATATAGAAAAATTATATTTTATGTATATGGGTATTTTGTCTGCATGTATGCCCACACACCACTTGTGTACCAGATGCTCTCAGATGCCAGGGGAGGGCATCTGATCCCTTAATGAGTTAACAGATGGTTGTGAGCCTCCATGCGGGTGCTGGGAATCAAACCCTGGTCCTTGGGAAAAAACAGTCAATGCTCTTAAACACAGAGCCATCTCTCCAGCTCCATTATTTATCATTTTTATAATCATAGACTGGAGTCTTGGCAGCCATCAGAGGTTAAGTCACGAGTCTGTTTTATATGGTTTTGTGCTTTACACAGCTGCAGTCGTTTTTTTATGTGCAGATTGTCTGATGCCTGGCCAGTGACAGCTTTCAAGCGGACTCTGCCGTTATCCTTCCAGTTCTAGCCGGTGTTCTCTGGCATGGGCTGGACCAATTTCATCTTCTATATTTCCATTTCAGGATGAGGCATGGGGAGCTACCCCTTCTGTAGAGAATAAAAGGCTTGCCGGCCGTCTCAGGGGTCACGTGTAAATACCATGTGGTGTTAATGTTCTTCCGTGTGAAATCTACAAGATATTGAAACATTTTCTAACTTGTACTTTGACTATAAGTGTTTAAAATTCAGGTAAATATTTTGTTTGTTTTGAGCAGTTTTGCTTTATTTTCTCGTTCTTAGACTTAGCTTGATTTTTCTTTGAAAACGTGTATCTACCCCAGTATATTGCAAACAGTCAAGAAACTGGTCATGAATGCTGAGCTTCTTTTGTTTGTTGTGAATAGTTAAAAGCACTTTATAAAGTTGTGTGCAAGTTAGCATGTGGCCACAGAACTATGTAAAATGTAAAGATAACTTAAGTTACATATAAAAAGACATCAAGGCATATAAAAAAGAAAAACCAAACTATCATTTAAAGAAAAAGTGGATCTGTCAAAGAGTAGAAATCTGAATCCTTAGAGCCCACAAAGCACAGCATGTTTTTAATCCCAGGACTCAGGAAGAAGAGGCAGGCGGTGTCTCTCTGTGAGTTTGAGGCCCGGCATGATCTTCAGAGTGAATTCCAGTGAATTCCAGGGCAGCCAGAGCTACACAGAGAACCCTGTCTAGTGGGGAGTGGGGGGTGAGGGGTGGGGAGTGGAAGGGCAGGGGGCGGGGCTTGAGACTGGTAGGCTGGTCTGCCTAGGTCAACCATGAACTCGAAGTTCAGTGAGAGAACTGACTGGAAAATATGTAGAAAAGGATAAAGGAAGACACTTGATGTCAGTCTCAGGGCTACATATGAACAGCAGTGCATACGCATGCGCACACACAAGATGCCCAGATTGTACTTTCCCCATTCCTCATTAAAACTTGACCGGAACTCATAGATGTTACAAGAGATTCAATACTTCATATTAAGGTCTCATGCCAGTGTGTGATAAGTTTTCACTGCTAGTTGTGAGGCCGGCGTTGTTTGCTGATAGTCAGTGGCAGGTCGAGCTGTGATGACTGCCGAACCAAAGAGTTTTCTAGACGACTGAAATAAAGCCTGCTTGCTGGTAGCCCGCACCCGGGGCGGGCCACATGAAAGCTGGCAAATCCTTCGCTACTACTAATGACCTCTCCATCAAAAAAGAAGGAAGGGCCCACTCCGCACCCCCCCCCCCATATGAAACCAACCAGCTCTAGTATAGAATCCTTGCATGTCTTGTCTGAGTTTGGTTCACAGATCTTCATTGTCGTGCCTCCTTTGTGCTAGGCGTTCAGGCACTTAGGCGTAAACAAAACAAAAAACAAAAATATCCTAGCTCATACCATTTTATAATTTACTGACCCAGTGAAAGAGTCCTAACCTGGGGATAAGGAGCAGTTGTTCCTCAAAATGAATCCTCCACTCCTTTCCAAACGGGGACCACTGAACTCATTATTGAGCCTACATTAATACTTGTTTTGTAAGAATTGTGCTGATGGCCTTAATGTGGGGAAATGTCGTGAATGCCCCCAATCCTGAGAAACTACGAGTAAGCAGGGATTTGGAAAACAAAAATCATGTTTCCAACTAATTTAGTTTGTGACATGACTTGTTACTTTTGCCCAGATGTCTCTTTTTTTTTTTTTTAATGGCTGTTGCTCTTAAGGCCTCAGTAGGGGTCAGAGTCCCACAGTTTCTAGTACATTCTGATCGTCTCAAGAGCCGGGATCAGTTCAGGATGTTCTTAATTTTGTAATGAGCTTCCAAATATCTATGTTCATATAGTTCACAAAGTTCCCACAGCCACAATGGTAAAGGAAAAGCCTTTCTTGTGATTTTTCTTTCCATTTGAGCTTTGCAATGGAAGTGTGGAACCCTGGACAACCAGGGACAGCACTTGACAAGCTTTCTGAATCTGGTTACTTTCAAAATCTTCTGACCACTGTTGAAACCATTCCTTTACCCCCTTCCTTTTGTTTTGTTTGTTTGTTTTTTTGTTTTGGATTTTTGGATTTTTGGATTTTGGTTTTTTCGAGACAGGGTTTCTCTGTATAGCCCTGGCTGTCCTGGAACTCACCCTGTAGACCAGGCTGGCCTCAAACTCAGAAATCTGCCTGCCTCTGCCTCCCAGAGTGCTGAGATTACAGGCGTGCGCCACCACCGCCCGGCACCCCCTTCCTTTTATAACCAAGCATGTCGGGCACTTTATTTTGTTGTCATTATTGTCTAAGACTTTCTTTTTTGGTGGGAGGAGAATATATTTAAAAATTTGAGATGAAGCTCACAGGATTTACTTACAAACTTAGAATCTTTTGAAAACAACCGAAACTCTTTAACTGTTTCCTTTCCTTGGGAGACTTACAAAAGTTCTCTTCCTGGTTTTAAAGGGATTCAGTTATAACATCTTCAATGTGACTCTCTTTGAAGACAAGGGATGAAGGCCAAAGGGGAGGGAAGATGTTCCTCTTCAAAAGTCATGTGATAATAAAAACAAAATCCTGTTTTCTGCCAGGCTCAGAAAATACCTTTAATCCCCAGCACCCTGGTGGCAGAGGCTTGTGGATCTCTGTAAGTTCGAGGCCAACCTGGTGTACATAGTGAGTTCCACAAGAATAGCCAGGGTTATGTAGAAAGACCCTGCCTTGAAAACAAAAACAAAAAAAAAAAAAACAAAAAAACAAAAAAAAAAAAGGAAAAGGAATAATGAGGATTAGTGTGTAGTATAGCCTGTTTTAAAACAAAGTTAAAGATTTAATAATGCTTATATATACTATAGAAATATGTAATTTTATAAATATTATAAAGCTGTTTTTAAGAAGAATCACTAAGCAGTGGAAATTTGCTTTTATCCTTTGTTTTTTTTCAGAAACTGGCTACATTTGTTATGTTGGAAGCAGTGTTAATCTTTAAGTATGAAAGTCCCTCCCTTCCGTGCATTGGCGTGCTGGTCACCTGGAGCTGACAGGTGGATGCATGGGAATTGGATTCCTGTGTCTGATGAATGACACCTAGGGTTATCCTCTCTCTGTCTCCCTCCTCTCATCACACAACACACACACACACACACACACACACAACACTGAAGGAGAATTCTTTAGGATCTAGCTCTTGAGGCAAGCGTTGAAAAAGCTGAGGTAGGATCTGTATTAGTTAAACAGAAAGACCGAGAAAAAGACGGTTTCTAAGGAGCCGCAGTATTGTGTCTGAGTGCCACATCTGAGTCTCTAGTAACACACTACTTAGTCCAAATCCACTTCAGCTGTTGTAACCTTGTACACAATGCCTTACAGTTTCATCTTCGATGTGAAAAATGAAATTAAGATGTCTCTGTAACATAGTTGTGTGGTTATACCAATAGATAAATTGAAGATAGTACAATGTCTCTTTCTCCAGAAATGAAAAATGATTATGAGGAGTCTTCTGCATTTATTTAATGCATTTGGGCTTGTGTTTCTGTTTTTCTAGGAAGTCTGTCTTTAAAAACCCAACAGAAGCCAAAGGGTGATAACTCAAGCATTTAATCCCAGCATTCTGGAGATAGAGGCAAGCCAAGTGTATCTCTATGAGTTTGAGGCCAGCCTGGTCTACAGAATGAGTTCTAGGGCAGCCAGAGCTACACAGAGAACCTGTCTCAAAAACAAAACAAAACAAAACAAAACAAAACAAAATGCAAACAAACAAAACCTTAACTGAAGTAAATCCAAATTTAGTTACAAAGTATACACTGGCACAGCTGTCTCCACCACCACTAGTGAACTGTAGCTACTCAAGACTCTGAAGAAAATCTGGAATAAAGGAAAATAACCCTTAAAAAGAAAAAGCCCCTAACTAATTGCACATTCCCAGCACCCCCACCGCCTTTACCTTACATTCCCCACAGATGCCCCAGGTACAATCTGGGCCTGCTAACCTTTCCAGGTCTCTCTGCCCGGACTGTAGAGCGAATATATTCCAGGGCTGTGTCATTAGCCAAGCAGCTGTGGGTTAGCCTGGACCCAGGAGAGGCGGTAGCAAGACAGTTTCTTTCTCTGGCGGATGCATTTTGTTGGTTTGTCTGTCCCTCGCTAGTGTGACCACTGTGCCCCAGCAGATCAAAGCAAGGCAGGCTTCCAGGACCGGCTTGCTCAGGTATGGCCAGCAGATTTTCATTGTTTTATGGACAAGTACAAGAAAAACAATGGCGGAAGCTTGGCACAAGGAAAGATCTGTCCTCCTTGCCGAAGGCTACACAATACACACACACACAAAAAAAAAACTAGGGCAAAATGTATTTCCTGCTCAATTGGGCAAGATTGCAAGTAGTGTTTGCCCTGTGATCTAGAAAAGGGGTCTAAGTGATGTGGAGATTTTGCACGGTTGAAATTAGACAGAGGCCCAGCCGGGCGTGGTGGCACATGCCTGTAATCCCAGCACTTGGGAAGCAGAGGCAGGTAGATTTCTGAGTTCGAGGCCAGCCTGGTCTACAGAGTGAATTCCAGGACAGCCAGGGCTATACAGAGAAACCCTGTCTCAAAAAAAAACAAAAAAAACAAAAACAAAAAACAAAAAACAAAAAAAAAAAAAAGGAAAAGAAATTAGACAGAGGCTAAATCCTCTGTGCTGTGTTTTTCTCTTAAGCACTCTGGATTCTATATTGTCCATTTTCATACCTACTTTACACAGCTAATGGATATACTTGAGTTACATACTCTGGTCATCTCAATCGAGATGGACTTGTTTGTGACTTTTGTGAAATATAACAAAATTTTAATCTCATTTTAGTTCACAAATAATAGGGCATCCTCCATCCCTGGTGAGAGAAATTAAAGGGAAAACAGATGTGCAATATTTTTAACTAGAAAGACTTGGGACTTCAATTAGAAAGGAAAGGGATCGTCAATGAATGGAGTTTTAATGTGGCAGCTGAACAAGTGTTTGAACAGATTTAAGGGGGCCGACTGAGCCGCTGCCACTGGAAAGTATTTCTGGGCTGGGGTATAGCTTAGTTGGTAGGATGAATGCATGAAAATCTGGGCCTAATCCCTTTAGACCCAGCACCACATAAACCAGGAATCCTGGTGCAAACCCACCTGTATCCCAGCAGTCAACAGGTAAAAGCAGAAAGACCATGAGTTCAAGGTTATCCTCAGCTGAATAATGAGTCCCGGCCTAACCTCCCAATTGTGTGTGTGTGTGTGTGTGTGTGTGTGTGCATTCTATAGGAAATACTACACATGTGTATTTCCTATTTTAAAAAAAAGACAAACTAAATATTCAAGCTGGGTAGAGGACTCAGCAGCTAAGAGTTCTGACAGGTCTTCCAGAGGACCCAGGTTCAATTCCCAGCAACCACATGGCAGCTTACAACTTTCTATAACTCTAATTCTAGGGGACCTGACACCGTAACAAACATAGATGAGGGCAAAACACCAATGCACACATAAAACAAATAAATTGATTTAAAAAAAGAAAAAAAGAAAAACGTTCAATTAGCTGGGCATGGGAGTGCAGGAGACAGAGGCAGGCAGAACTACGAATTCAAGGCCAGCTTGCCAGGAACTAGGGAGTTCCAGGCCAGTCATGGCTACTTAGTGAGACCCTGCCTCAAGATGGAGGGGAAGGAGGAAGGGAAAGAGGGAGGGAGAAGGCTGACAAACATTCAGACAGGAAGGAAGAGGAATGGAGGGAGGAAGGAAAGAAGGAAGGAAGGAGGGAGGGATAGAGGGAAGGAAGGAAGTTTCAAAGAAAAAGGCTAACCCTTAAATCAAGACACACTTTCTAGAAATAAAGCCAGAAAACCCTTTCTCATGTTCTACCTTTCTGTTGACTCCAGAACTCCTGGGTGAGGAAGGGCAGGTCAGGATGTCAGAGAGCAACGGGGAGTCACTGAGTTCCATGCCTGGTTCATTTTCGTTAGAAAACCTGCAGTATCCATTATTTATTTTACAATGCTGCTTTACCATGACTCATATTTCTTTATCTACAAAAGGGTATTAAATACCTGTAAGGTCTTTAATAAATGTTTATTAGCCATTTGAACTAGTAATTCGGATATATCACCTAACATTTTCTGGAGTGAAGGACTAAGAGGTGTGTCGTTTTAACAAAATCTGGTAATGTCTTCGGCACCTAGAATTTGGAAATCATTCTTTTAAACTCTGCTGTCTTGGGGAAGGATGCCACATTAGAGACCCAAAGCGATGTTTAAGTGAATGCCTACATCTGTCTACAGTAAGCTGAAGTAATTAGTGGGAGGCATAATGAGGATGAACCCAGAGCTCTAAAGAAGACTTAAGGGTCAGTCAGGGCGACTGGACCAGTGTTGTGATGCAATGGGTAGAGATTTACCTGATGCTTTCTTAGAGGACTCTGTGGACCTTACCCACATTGGTCAGGCATTGTTGCTCTGTGGCACACTCTGCAACCCTCTTGGGTGCCTTTGGTACATTTCTTCCTAATGTGAAAGGACTGTGTCTACATCTTCTCTAACCAGTTGACTAGACTTTCCTTATTAATGTGTGTGTGTGTGTGTACTCTGAGTGCATGCATGAGTACGTATGTGTGTGTGTGCATTCATGTGGAGTTCCTGTCTCCACCTCTTCCCTGTTTATAAGACAACTGATGTCTTATTTCAGTTTTGTAACGCCGGCTATAAAAGTATTTCACAAAGATGCGGCTTTATTCTAAATTCATCCTGTCACTTGCACATATATCCTGGAACAGACATCCGCTTTCTAAGCCATGCAACAGACGTTTGTTATTTGTTGAATCAGTAGGTTTGTCTAGTTGGGGTTTAGCCAGGTGTCACTTTTTGCTTTTTTTTTTTTTTGACAGTGGTCACCACACTCCCACCCTGCCCCACTTTTTAAAAACTGTCTTGTTGTTTCTTAAGCGTGAATAGACAAAAAGAGGCAGAGCTAGTTTAAAAAACAAGGAAAGCATAAGCATCCAGAAACTAAAGGATGATTGAATCAGGTCCAGTTCTGAGAACTGTATTGATCCCAGTGACGTTGTCACAGCAGATCTTGTTAGCCATAGTGTACACTATTGACCTGGTGTGGTTAAGATAGCCATCAGAGATTTGCCCTCTCCTGTCACTGATACGCTGTGAAACTTGTGCAAGACAATTGATTTATTGTGTAACAGGTAAAATGACTACCTAATTTGGATTCCTGGTTCAGAGGACCGTTGGTAAAGGAATGTAAGGAATTCACTGAATGTCGACACAGTGTTCTAAATACTAAACAAGGAAGCTTTAGAGGAGGGGTAGGGGAGGGCAGCAGTGCCTTGTCTAGTAAGATATTACATCAGGCAGACCTGGAATTTTGGTTCTTTTTCTTTCCCCTTTTCAAAATTCTTACACCATCAATGAATGTTAGATACTATTTTAAATATTTTATAACTAATGAGTTCCTATTACTTATAAAATTTGGACACAGGTTTCTGCTTGTATAACAGTCACGTGTAAAAGACACACAGAATCTACAAAACAAAGAGAAGCTCAGTAAATAATGCTAAAATAGGAATTAACAGTTTTTTTTCCAATTTCCCTTTTGCTTACTGATGTGTTGAAGTGGTATTTCTTCAGTGTTTATAGGACCCTGATGTATGTATGTGGTTAAGTGTTCTTATGTGTTTAAACTTTGTTTTTAAGCCAAAAGAAACAGGTCTGTTTAAAAAGCAAAGCCAGAGATTAGGATGAAATAGAAATGTTTTGAATTTTAAGGAAGAATTCTGTCATAGCAAACATAACTCTGGCAAAAAAAATCACAAAGGGTTAAGTGTGTGTGTGTGTGTGTGCACCCACATGCCTTAGCATGTCTATGGAGGTCAGGGGACAACTCTGAGTCTATTCTCCAATGTCACTTTTAGGGCCCGGAAGTCAAAGTGAGGTTGGCACGCCTGTGAGCCAGCACCTCTAACATAGAGCCCTATTGATGGCCCAAAAGCTTACATTTTAAGCCACCCCCACAATACTGATCATATTGAAGATTTGATTCATGGCTAAGGGACTGTTATTTCCTCTTCTTGTACCCCTGCTTCCTAATATAAAAATGATCATGTTAGTATCTCTATCATATTTTATAATATTTATAATATAAATGAATGAATGCATGCATGAATTCAGATCCATCTGCTGTCTGCATTTACTAGTAGAAGAACTGGTGTTTATACTCAAAAGATGTTCAACTTTCCTAAGTTATGACTTGGGCCAGTTGTTTCCAGTCTTGCTTGCATTTTATTTTATTTTTTGGCATTCCTTCTTTGAACTATAATCTCATTCTGTGACTCCATCGTGGATTCCAGAAGGTTAGCATTTGTGACTCAAGGAAGTCAGTAAATTAAACTTGATTTAGAATGGAGTTCAAAGGTTGCATGGCTCACATTGGGATGAGTTTAGATTCAGCTACTTTTCGTTGGTTTAATCTATGTGGGCAGAATAGAAACAGAGGAAAGACAAACAAAAACGGGCTATTCTCGTAGAACGACATGAACATTTAGGACCAAAACTTAAATTATCTTTATATTTCCAGTCATCTGAGTTAGTGTTTGTTTTTCTAAATTTCCCAAGCCAAGATTTCTAGGCTTTAAGATGCTCCCGAGACAAGACACAGTTCTTAACATAGTTCATGTTTTCAAATCTTTTCCAGCGCCCTGGAAATGGGTAGCTTCGATTTCTCAGAAATGTTATCAACCAGGGAAGAAAATGAACCTTCAAATGCTGATGTTGCGTTCACATGATGGAGTCCCAGCCTTGAGTATTCACACATTCTCAGGAATGCGGAGGACTCCCGGAATGCCCAACACCGTGTGGGGTTTCTTTAAGCTGAGCTTTTCTTCCCGTCACTTAATTGCATCACGTGATGTGTGGGGCTGCTGCGGACTTAACCAAGGTACACAGAGTCCAGGAAATCCCCTTTCCGAGTTGGCTGCAGATATTTGAGTAAGATGGGAAATTGGTCAAAGTTGCTGGGCACAAAGGAAGCCATCAGAGAGATCCTTAGCTTAAAGGTTATGGGACCCTAGTGACACCGTTCCTGAAGGGAATTTCCTCTGCTGGTTCTTACAAAGGAGACTCGCTCCTGAGTTCGTCAGCAACAGCTGTCCCCGATGACAATTGAAATTCTTCTCCTGGAAGTCAGTGTTTTACTCTCTGACTAGTGCAGTGCTTCCTCGCTTTCTTGATGCCTCCACCCTTTAATACAGTTCCTCAAATTGTGGCGATCCCCCCAACCATAAAATTTTGTTGCTACTTCATAACTGTAATTTTGCTGCTGTGATGATTTGCAGGGTGTCTGATATGCAACCCCTGTGGGATTGAGAAATACTGGCCTAGTTAGTGCAAACAGCTTTCATTTAAAAAAGAAGCATCTCTTAATGCTACTTTTAACTGATTATATGTTGACCAACAGAGTAAAAGTCTGAATTAAGGTGCCAAAAGTGAAGTTATTATAACACAGAAATTTACCAATATTTGACATAGAGTTAGTTGGTTTGGAGAACCTTGTCTCCCACCTAGTTGCCTGAGATCACTATAATCTTTGTTGGGTGACTTTTCCAAGGTGACAAAATGACTTCATACCAGTCCTCATCACTTCAGCTCTAGCCACTCAAAAAGCAGCAGATGAATCACGGAACTGGCAAATTCTCCAGGAGCAAATCCCACTAGCAGAGATCTTTAAAAAGTTGTTAAGTGGCTCTGATTGTTATAGTGATACTTAAGTATTTTTAAGAAATTATTGTGTGTAATTTCTATGTGTAAAATGATTACAGGCACCCATGCAGATACTGGTTTGAAAGACTAAGCAAACCAAAACCATGAAAGACCAAATAGTTACAAGTCACAACAAAAGTTGAAGTTGCCTAGGTGTTAGCGTGAAGGACATTCTGACAGAAATGGAATTTCATGTCATCCTGCTGTGGAATCGAAGGCATTACTATTTTGTCTGTTCCATCTTGATTATCTCAGATAATCAGTTACTGTTTTGAAATCAAAGCTTTTAAATAAAAAAGTGTTAGTTTGTCACCGCAGGTGTTACTGGTATGAATTTAAAGAAAACATTGCTGATGGGAAAAGGGCTTGATAAAACAACTGACCATATTCTAACCAGTGACTTCCGATAACAAATATGGACCTATGCCTTAAATCTCTCGTGAAATAAATGCTTGGGCATGTGAAATTAGATGCGATCCTGCTGTTACTTTTTAAAGGATGGTAATTTAAAAATTAATAATGCTATCTTTTTAATTAAAAATAATAAAAATTAAACTAAAAGCATTTAAAGGGTAATAAACGTTACCTATCTGGTATAATTAACTCCTAAGCACTGGATGAAGATTCTAACACTCATCCATCCCCCTGCACCATCCATTTCTCTGTCCTGCTTCCTCCAAGTTCTTTTCACATTTCACAGGTCATGGCTGCAGGCTGGACAAGACCTGGTTTTTGCTTTACTTTCTAAGCGATTCAGGGTGCCCTAGGCTTCCTTCCTTTAAAATGCATTTCTAGGGTGCTTCTGCCACCTTGTGCTGCTTCAAATCCATTGCAGTGATCATCAAACACAACAGGTGATGTGTGTGTGTGTGTGTGTGTGTTCTATTGTATGTGTGTGTGTGTGTATGTGTGTGTGTGTGAGATAGAGATCTGGTGTGTGTGGAGGGGGAGAGAAAGAGATCTTGTGTTTATATGAGAAAGTGATGTGTGTGTGTGTGTGAGAGAGAGAGACAAAGAGAGGGGTGGTGGTAGTGTATATGTATGTGAGATCTGGTATGTGTGGGAGAGAGGTGTGTGTGTGTGTGTGTGTGTGTAAAAGAGAGAAATCTGGTGTGTGCACACAAAATCTGGTATATGTGTGTGGAGAGAGGTGTGTGTTTGTGTGTGTGTCTCCGTGTCATCTCTTTCCAGAGATGAGGGGCTTTTCACTTCCTTAGATCAGTACAAAAAATTTATTTTGCCATTAAAAACTACAACCAAACAAAGGAGAGTAAAGAGTTAGTGCTGACAACTCGGTGGCTGGACCGCACCTGGATACCTTCTCTCCTTCCCTACTTTTGAAACTTCTTTCTACCGAAAATCCTGGAAGACAGCTGTGCCTGGAAAGCGTCACTCAATAGCTTTCAAGATGGACCTCTTTAAATTACACGGCCTGCTGTGTTTACACAAGCTGTTTTCCACTGTCCATATTATCATTCCAGACAGCATTCCACTGGTTCAGTGCTTGGGACTATTCCCATGGTCTGCTGCCCTGGAGTTATGTTGAGTTCTAGAAAGGGGAGCCTTTACCTGGAACTTTGGTCTTCCCTGGTTTGACAGCAAACAAGCTTGGCTTGCTGACTGGTCAGAGATGCTCTTGATCTTTAAGGGATCGATTCAATTGCCTCTGACTTTGAAGTGGTACTTAAGGAACCATGGATGCATGTCATCTTTCCTGGATGCGAGTGAAACGGCCATTTCTAGCATGCTAAAATGTTGAAAACTCCGGGTCGAAGCTAGGTACTCTTCACTATAATGCTCACATTGAAGCATTACAATATATAATATGTTATATATATAATATAGAGTGACAACTATAGAATTAGTATCTTAGTGGCCTGAATGGCGTGGGGTTGTTTATTGAGGCCCATTGGAGGGATCTATATATAAAATCACATATCATTCTCAGCAAAAAGCTATGCTTTGTGGTCCTTATTTCACATTCGAGGAAACTGAGACCAGAGGTGAAGCTAGGCAGTGTGAAGGCAGGGACTTGAACTTTTTTTTTCTAACTCTCAAATTTATAATTGTTTTAATACATCCTTCTCTGTGGTAAATGTTGAGGATTGAGGATCGTTTTTTATCATGCTGGTCTGATAATGGGGCTTGGGTGTAGAGAGTACTGAGTTTAAAGTCTGGGCCAAAACCTGGAGTGGGGCATGTTGGAAAACTTGCCCACAGCCTCAGCATCAGGACCACCTCCTGATGCTTCCTGATGGTTCCTGGTGGAGCCTAGTGCTGCTGTGGTTGGCGGGGAGTGGTGTGGGAGTTTGGAAACACTTCCCTAGCCTCCCAGTCTTTCCTGTTTGGGAAAAGCCAGTTCTGACAAAGTGCAATAACCTCCAAGCTAATCCCCCCTCCTCTAGCCTCCCCCCCATCTTTGAAACAGCCTTTCAGGAGACTAGATGAGATCTTGTCATTCTCTTTCTTTGGCAGGGCTCCTGTAAGTGGGGGGAGGGCCTGACTCTGGCTTACCAGCAGTTTTCTTTCTCTAGCTTCACTTCTGTGCACTGAGGATTGCAAACACCGCTTCCACCCATTAGGATTAAGTACTATATCCCTCAAGCCGCGCGGACAGGGCACTCCCAAGACCAAGTTCTTAGCACAGAGATTTATTTGCCCCAGAGGGACAGAGGGGGAAGGGAGTAAGGGACAAAGACAGGAAACAGGAGACTAAGGAGAACCAGGGAAATGCGGGCAGCGGGCAGCGGGGCATTTGTCCCAGGGTGACAAAGGACTGCCTCTGGCTAGAGAGGAGACAGACACAGCCCATAGGCAAGCGACAGTTAATCAAGGTAAAAGAGGAACCCCCCTGCTAGGATGAGGTATTTAATTTTAATTGGGTATGTTAATTAGGAGAGCCAAAGGGGGCTTTTGATTGGTAGACCTCAATACCTTTGTAGTCAGCTTCAGAAGGGGAAAGTGGCCAAATAAGGGATAGGCCTTGGTGGCTGGCTTCAGGACTATCATCTCACAGTTTTTAGCAAGGCAGAGGGAATGGGGCAGAAGGTCAAGAGCTGCACGAGCCAGGTTTGCCATGCTTGAGCTGGCTAGAGCCCCTTCATGGACAGAGGACCCTAGACCACTGCCCCACCCCCTGCACTGAGTACAACCCGTTCTTTCCTAAGAGCTGATCTTTCTTCCTCCTCTCTCCCTCTTACCATTCCCGCTTAAAGTCTCTTCTCTTCAGAATACTTTCTCTTTCTCTGGCTCAGCTGTGCAGAATAGCAGTCTGTTCTAATATGACACTAATTACATGAGAGAGAATTACCTTGTGCCCCTTAGTCTCCCTTTCAAAAGATATAACTCAGGGTTTTTTTTGGTATATTGAAAATGTTGAGCAGTTATCAAATATAATTTCAGAACTTTTTTTATCAAGCCCCAAATATCATATATCCATTGTTATCCCTTGCTCATGACTTTTCTCCCAACTATGTAATAACTCTATTATATAACTATATAATAACTGCCGATCTCTTTTATCTGTGCTTTTGTCTTGGCATTAATATAAAGAGAATCATACATTATTTGTGAATCTGCCTGTCTTAATCAGGGTTCTCTAGAGACATAAAACTTATAGAATGTCTCTATATATTAAAGGAAATTATTTTGATGACTTACAATCTGTAGTCCAACTAACCCAACAATGGACAGCCGTGCCTTCAGGCCCTGTTCAGGCCTGATCATGTATATACCACTTCCATTTGATAATAGAGTGCTGCTGTGCACATCCTACTTTATGACTTGGTGGGTCTGATAACATGATATCAGGTCCCATGGTAATTTGTTGTCCTATTGTCAAACGTTCAGTTTCCACTAAAGCCCAATAGCAGGCCAAGAGCTGTTTTTCAAAAGGAGAATAGTTGTCTACAGATGATGGTAGAGCTTTGCCCCAAAATCCCAAAGATCTCTTCTGTGTTTCACCTACAGGGGCCTGCCTGAGGCTCCAAACAGCATCTCTATCTGCCACCAACACCTCAAACACCATCAGGTCTGCTGGATCATATGGTCCAAATGGTAGAGCAGCCTGCACAGCAGCCTGGACCTGCTGAAGAGCCTTCTCCTGTTCCAGGCCCCACACAAAGCTAGCAGCTTTCTGAGTTACTTGGTAAATGGGCCCTGAGTAATACACCCAAGTGAGGAATGTGCTGTCTCCAGAATACAAATAGACTAAACATTGTGCTTCTTTCTTGGTAGTGGGAGGGGCCAGATATAATAACATATCTTTCACCTTAGAAGGAATATCTGTGCATGCCCCACCCCACTGGACTCCAAAGAATTTCACTGGGGTAGACTGTCCTTGTTTTGGTTGGATTTATTTCCCATCCTCTGATATTCATATGTGTTACCAGTGAGTCTACAGTAGTTGCTACCACCTGCTCACCTCATCCAATCAGCATAATGTCATCAATATATTGCATCAATGTGATATTTTGTGGAAGAGACAATCAAAATAAATCCCTTCCAAGTTATGACACAGGGCAGGAGAGTAAATAAATCCTTGAGGCAAAAACTACTAGTGTTGAATGAAATATCAAAAAAGTAGAACTGTCTCATCCCCACGCTCCTGTTCTGCCCTGGCAGGCAATGGCCAACCTGTTTTAGCTCATGGAGATGACTCTGAACTCCACAATCTCTCTACTCAGCTCATTAGGTTCCCACAGGCAAGTCATTACCCTGTGCTTCAAATCCTCCACGGCCTTTGTGGAGCACCTCAGGCAAACCCATGCATGGCCACCCCACCTTTCTCTCTTGAACCCAGATGAGCCACTGCATGAAGGAAGACACAACACAAACTTAGTTCAGAACAATGGTAACTCAATCTCTGGGCAACAACTAAAACTTAATCCTGTAAACCTTATTAAAATCTGATTCCTCTGGTGGCGAATTCTTGAGGATCCCCCACGATACTAGGAAACTCTAGTGGCTACATCTTAGTCCTCTGCTGTCCTGGTTCCAAAGAGAATGAACTCTCTCCAGCTTCCTCTCTCCTTCTGTCCAACCCGGAAGTCCCGCCTACTCACACAGTGATTGGCTCCTTTATTCATTAGGGGATTGGTTTACAATAACAGCCCCAGGCCCATACACAGCATACTAGCCTAGCCAACTGAAAGCAAATTGCTTCTGGTGGTCCTTATGGACAGGTACTGAGAAGAAGGCATTTTTCTAGATCAATAACTACATACCAGGTACCAGGAGATGTATTAATTTGCTTAAGTAATGAAACTACATCTGGTACAGCAGCTGTAATCAGAGTTACTACCTGATTTAGTTTTTGATAGTCAACTGTCATTCTCCATGATCCATCTGTTTTCTGCTCTGGCCAAATAGGAGAGTTAAAGGAAGATGTGGTGGGAGCCACCACCCCTGCATCTTTCAAGTCCTTGATGGTGGCAATAATCTCTGCAGTTCCTTCAGGAATAAGATACTGGTTTTGATTCACCATTTTCTTTGGCAGAGGCAACTCTAAAGGCTTCCATTCAGCCTTTTCAATCATAATGGCCCTCACTCCATAGGTCAGGGAACCAATGTGAGCATTCTATCAATTTCTAAGTATATCTACCCCAATTATACATTCTGGAACTGGAGAAATGACCACAGAATGTGTTCCCCCAAGCTGGACCTTCTATGAATTGGACATCAGCCAAAACTCCATTAATTACCTGGGCTCCATAAGCCCCTACTTTAAGTGGAGGGCCACAGTGTTTCTTGGGATCTCCTGGGATCAGTGTCAATTCAGAACCAGTATCCAATAGCCCCCAGAAAGTCTGATTATTTCCTTTCCCCCAGTGTACAGTCACCCTTGTAAAAGGAAGTAGATCCCTCTGGGGGAAGAACTGGAGAAAGGCTAACAGCAAAACTTTTAGGTGTCTTATTAAGATATTTCTTCAGGGGAACTTGGCCACCCCTTCATTCAAGGGGTTCTGGATCTGCAAACTGGCTCAAATCTGGAAATTGATTCACTGGCCAAGATTGCCTTTTGCCACGATCCAATGCAGCCTTTCTTTCATTTGTTTGAGAATTTCTCTGCTTATACAGATCAAACAGAAATGCAGTAGGCTTCCTATCTATTTCATGCCTGGAAACACTTTGATAGATTAGTCAGTACCGAAGGTCTGAACATGCCATTATAAATTTCACCTCTCCTGTTCTGACCATTATGGGCTAGGTCACCATAAATGTTGTTTTTGTCTATGCTGCCCATTATAACAACTATGATAACCTTGTCTCTGGCGATTCAATGCTGCCACCTGGCCCTTGCTATCCTTGGGCCCAATTAAACCCACTGCATTTAATTCATCCAATTGAACAGCAGCATCTCCAACCCTAAGGTCTGTCACAAGGAAAAGGGAAAGAACAAAACTCCTCAAATGTGCCGGTGCCCCTCTTACCGGTTTGTGTCTTATAGGATTTGTGAAGGGCATATCTTCTGGGCCTTCCCATTGTGGAGGATTAGGTTTTACACAAAGTACTCACTCTAGCATTGCAATGTCCCTAAGCCTTAAAATCCCTTCATCAACACTAAGCCAAGAGATATCAGGCATCCTTTTCAGTCGGCCATCTTTTGATAAACCCTTCAGCCAACCATTCAAACAAACTTCTGACACTTTTTTTTTTTAAATGTGTGAGTTTCCATATTAAACCAAGAATCTCCACTCAGAGGGCCCATGTCAGTAAATTCAGCCTGATTTAGTTTTATGTTCCTTCTACCATTACCCCACACCCTTAAAATCCATTCCCACGTATATTCCCCAGACTTCTGCTTGAATGAATTAGAAAACTCATTGAGCTCCTTAATAGTGTATCACATTTCCTCATTGACTACACTTCCTACCTCCCCTCTAGGGGCCTGCTTTGCCTTGAGTCTGGTTATAGGTTTAGAAGAAACTATTGGTGGGCCTTGAGGAACATCAGTATTGTCCTGCCTAGCACTTACTTCAGAGGAGGTTACTGCTGGTTTATCAGACAGTGAAGGATTAATTTCCTCATGTAAAAAATAATTTTCAAGGGGGAGGGGCTGAGGGTAGTACTTCCTCAGGTGAGGTAAACCCTTGAGAATCTGAAGATTCAAAGTTCTCTGCTTCAACAGGGTCCTCCCACACATCCCCTACCCAAGTTATAAGATCCCATTCTTTGTCAATGAAAGCCCTTACTTTACTGCTGATACCCTCTGAAGCTGAGACTTGAATTTTTGCTGTAATTCAGCCAACCTTATAATGAGGGCTTTGGTCTGATTTTCTGCAATCTGAGCTCTACGGCTGCTGGAGAGAAGATTCTCTCCAGATCTTTGAGTCCAAGTTCAGCATGGGATACTTAGAAACCTTTAGATTATTTATTTGCATCTGGAGCCAATACATTTTTATCATACAGCTCATTCTTTTCCTTCATCAGTTTGTCCAGAGATACTAAGAACAACAAGCTAGTGAAACCCTTCTTCTTATTTTCCCCCAGATTGTAGAAAACTTCGTATACTGGGTCACCTCACAATCGATAGATCAAGAACATCAAAGGTATTTGCTTCTTTAAGTTTGAAATATAGTTTCCACCATGGGCCTTCTCTGAGCTCCCAGGAACGAGAGTATCTGGAGAGGTTTCAGTAGTTGAAGGTGCTGGTGAGAAGGTGCTGGCAAATTATTAAATCAATTCCAAATTCTTAAAAGATTCATCCTTACATTGCTGCTTCTCTAAAACCAATCCTGGTACTAACTTCTGTCTTAGGGTTCTCTAGAGTCACAGAACTTATGGAATGTACTGAGGGAATTTATTGTGATAACTTACAGTCTGTAGTCCAACTAAGGCAACAACCTTCACCTGTGAATGGGAAGTCCAAGGATCTAGTAGTTGCTCAGTCCCCCAAGGCTAGGTGTTTCAGATGATCTTCTATACAAGTAGGTTGCAACAAATGTGCTAGCAAGTAAGTGCAAGCAGTCGAAGAAGAGTGAGTCTTCTTTCTTCCAAAGTCCTTAGGTCAGTTTCTAGCAGAAGGTGTGGCCCAGATTAAGGTGTGTACCACCACGCCTGGATTTGAGACTTGGTTTGTCCCATGCTGACCTTGAACTCAGAGATCTGCTTGCCTCAGTGTTCTGGGATTAAAGGCAGGTACTACCTTGCCTGGGCCCAAGTTTTTCTTGACCACTGTGCCTCAAGATCTCCATGCCAATATCCAGGTCAGAAACTTGGGTCTTCCAGCCTCAATATCTGGATCCAGGTATGCCCTATACTTCTGGATCGTAGTTCATTCCAGATGTAGTCAAGGTAAAAGTCACTGTGTGACTTTTTCACTAGGCATGTTCTTAGGTTAACCCATGCCACCATACATATGAAGCACATTTTTCTTTATCAGTTGGTAGGACTTTGGGGTTCCTTCAATCCTGGGGCAGAGCAACAGTTCTTTGAATACCCATGCACTAGTTACTATATGATAATCATGCCTCCAGTTCCCCTAGGCATCATTTAAGGGGTGGAATTGCTATATGGTGACTCTAGCTTTCTGAGGAGCTCCCTGACATTTTACCTCAGCAGATCAGGGAGGGTTCTCGATTGTTGGTTCCAACCTCACCAACACCTTCCTTTTTCTCATCCTTCCTTCCTTTTTCCCTTCCTCCCTCTCCTCTGTGCATGTGAAATCACAATTACTAAAGTTTTTTTGTTGTTGTTCTTGTTATTGGATTGGTGTGTTTCCTTGTAAAGGCAAGAACTCAGCCTGGCTTTTTTTTTTTTTTTTTCTTTCTTTTGCTATGCTAGATCCTAATCATTATTGCACTCGGATGCCCGAGGCATGTTCAGCAAATACCCGCAGAATGAGCTTCGAGGCTCAGAAGACTTTCCTTGTTACTTCCCTTCCATAAGCCATGAAGCCCAGGAACTACAGGGTTTGAGGTGGGAAACTGCTTTCCGGCTGCCAATCCACACATCCACGAGACGGTAATAACTGCACTGTCCCGTGGTTTTTAGTAGTCTCACCTGAGAAGCTCACTGCACGGAGAGCAGCAGGACTTCTCATTTAACCCGCTCGGAATGGGAAGGAAGAACCTCAAGTGAGCTGGCAGGCTGAGTGGTGATGGGGAGGGGGGGAGGGGGCTTTCCCTTCTAGGGGCGTTTTCTAAGAGCACTGTGAACCCCGCCTAATGAGAAAGCCATTCGTTCTGCGTGAAAGTAGAGAAGAAACAACAACAACAACAACAAAAGCAAAACAAAAGTTCCTTTACTGGAAACAGATGGGCCACATCAATTATACATTCAGAAGGACACAGAAGAGGCCAAATTGTCCTATAACCGAAACAACTCTATTTAGCCAAGTTCCTACCGGGAGTTCACGGACCGTTTAGACTCTCTTGCCGGGTTCTGTTTTTATTTTTCCCAGTGTGCCAGGTTTTGGAATTGTAAAGGGGATGGGAGAGAGGGGAGGTGGTGGTTTATTGATTTCCTGTAGACAAAGCATCTGAAAAAGAAAGTCTTGGGGATGCTGTCTTGCTGACAATGCCTCAGAGGTCAGGAGCAGGTGAAGGAGGGTGGCGACTCTACCCTCCAGTCCACCTCCGCCCTTTGTCAACATTTTACCTCAGGTTTTGCTGGGTCAGGAGTAATCTTTTCTGAGCCTCCTAAGGACACACTTCCATTTTTGTTTTTCTGTTCTCTCTTTCCTCTCCCTCCCCCTCCGTGCCCCCTCAAGTGAAGCCCAGCCCAGGAAGACCTCTGTGCAATTGTAGGATTTCAGCTAGGAATCCATTGTCTATCTCATCTTCTCTCTCATGAGGAAGGTTTGCTGAGTTACAGACCCCGCCTGACTGATCTCAGCATTGCCTCTGTTGTAGCTTTCCCTTTTAGAAACATAGTATATGTTTGTGACCCTGGGAGAGTCCTGGATCTCCTGTCCTTGGAGAGGAGAGGCCTTCAGGGTAGTTCTAGGACAGGACCACTGACCTTGTGTGAAGGAGGTTAAATGTTATTATATAGCAGAGAAAACAGAAAAGATAGAAAAAAATAACATACTTATCATTGTCCAAATATGGCCTTCTTGAACTCTCTGTGCTATTTCAGCACTGTGGGGAAATTCCAGAAATCTCTGCCTACAAATATTTCCCTCACCTTATCTGCCTTTGCAGAGAAACCAAAGATAAGCTTGGTATCAGTAAATACCCGCGTCTGAAGAAGAACAGCTCTAGCTGGGGGGTGAGGGGGGTGGGGGAGGGGGGTGGGGGAGGGGGGGAGGGCTGGGGTTGGGGTGAGGCAGAGAGCTCTGTCTTTGGCCAGCTCCAGCCTGATTCAGTTTCACCTAGTCTTCATCTACAAGTTAGTCTCCAGCGGTTCTTCCTGCAACCCTTTAATACAGCTCATGTTCTGGTGACCACCCCCAATCCATAAATTACTTTTGTTGTTGTTTCATAATATAATTTTTGCTACGGTTATGAATCGTAAATATTATTTTGGAGCTAGAGAGTTGTCAAGGGGGTCGTGACCCACAGGCTGAGAAACACTGGTTGAGAAGCTACTCTAGTCGAGTACTAAGGCTTGGGTGGTGAGATGCTGGCTTACTTCTATGCCAGAGCCCTGAGCCCTAAGCTGAAATACTTGAAAAAAGTCTGCCCCTGGAACCTAAGACTTCTTTCTATCTTTGCTTTTCTTGGTCCCACTGAGCCCCTGAGATAGACTCAGCAGACCCCAGTTTATACTCACAGTGCCAAGACAAACATCCGTGGCTCTCTGCCCCTCTGTTTGTGTACAGGACTAATCTTACAGATTTTGCACAGCTGAGCTCTTCTGCTTTTTGACCAAAGCATACACAGAAAACTTAAAACAGAAATAAAACAGTATCACGTACAGCTAAGCTGCCCTACATCACTTAACTTGCCATTTCTCCGCGAAGTTCTTTTAACTCTTAGGGATAGCATTTGAGAGACATTCCAAAGCTCAGGCAGAATTCGAGTTTAATCTCCGACTGTGGCATGTTAAAACATTAGGTAAGACTGTAGGGTACCAGGAATTTGGACCTGCGTGATCTGTGGGGTTCCTGGGATGTGAGCCCGGGTGTATCCAGCCTGGATTGTTTATTTACGCGGAGAATTGAAGGAAGAGTTCAGAAACATCCTGTTACCGGATGTGCGGATGGGCCAGCCTGAGTCTGCGAAGAGAGGAAATCTGGAGAGACTAGTATCAGCGCTGCCCTCTAGTGGCTGTGTGTAGGTTTTTTTTTTTAATTTTATTCGATATATTGTTTTATTTACATTTCAAATGATTTCCCCTTTTCTGGTTCCCCACTCCCCGAAAGTCACATAAGCCCCCTTCCCTTCCTCTGTTCTCCCACCCATCCCTTCCCACTTCCCTGTTCTGGTTTTGTCTTATACTGCTACACTGGATCTTTCCAGAACTAGGGCAGTTTTAATGAATAAAATAGAAGGGCACCTTCCAGTTCTCTGGTTTAGCTAAGCAGAGATTGGGTAAGGGGAAAGACAAAGGGACAGGAGGGTTGACAGAGTAGCAGGGAACAAGGGAAGTTAGTAAGGAGTGCTCAGCACAGGGGGTCTGAAGAGGTTCAGTGAGGCCACTCCACCCACAGGACACACAGACAGGCAGGCATGCGCGTGTTTGTGTACACACACACACACACACATTATTCTAGCTAAAAATCTTTATTCAGGATGGACTTTCAGCTCTTTTCTAGCTCTTTCCATTCTTAGGTGAGTCACTGCAGTGCTAGGCATCATGGGAGTCGGGGATGCCGGTCGGACCAGGCTTGTTTATTGAACTTTCTAACCCTCCTCTGTGTTTCCTTTAGGGCTTCCTCCTGTCCTTGCACTCAGCTACCCCCAGAAGAGCTAGTGGTCCAGTTCCTCAGGTGCCCGGAGCGGCCAGGGTTAGAGCTGCCTCAGCCCTCAGGGAATGTCAGGAATGTTGAGACTGTCTGGCTCTGCTTCTCAGACCCCGGGGGAAAGGAAGTTTTGGATCAGAGGTCTGAAGAGAGCAATCTTTACCTCTGACCACTGTTGCCTAAAGATGTGGAACTGACCCCTGTACCCAAGAGTCGGTTGATGGAAATCCCCTGGTCTGTTCGCCTGGAAGCAGAGGTCCCGGGACAAGCAGTATAGGAAACTAGAGATGTGTGAAATTATTTTACATCTCATTCCTTCTCCTGAGACTTCTGGGTCTGGGAGAGAGAGTGGGTAACTCCTTATGATCCATGGGGCTCAAATGTCCCACGCTCTGTCTGGTTTGCTAAGGCAAAGAACTTCTGCTATCTTTGTCTTTTTAATAGAAGAGGAAGGAAAATAGCGAGGGATTGACTCTCGAGTGTCACCATAGAACAGTTGTTCTCTCTGTCCCCAGTCTTAATTTGGATATGTTTGCATCTGCTTTTACCTCACACAAGTATAAGGACAGCCATCGGTGGAACGGGAAACCACATCGCAAACTCAACTGCTTTTGTAGTAACCTTTGTGACAACTAGAGTGGCTTGAGACTGTGCTTTCTCTTCTGAGATGGACTCTGGTAACATGGACTCTGAGGCCCCTGATCTCAACTCATTGTTCGTGTCTGGCTTTCTACGAAGATTTACCTCAAATACTGCAACCTCATTGCAATTGCCTCTCTGTCCCTCCCTTTGCCTCCATAGAAACCTCTGTGGAGGGACACTTCACCCTGTATTTAGGAAACGCAAACATTAACATAAGGGCAGGTTAGTGAGAATATTTGCTTGTGTCTGGGTACAAACATGAAAGGGTTATGGTTTTTTTACCCCCTATAATTGCTACTAAGTGTATTCTGTCAAACTCTGCCTGTTACCTGCCATCAGTCTCCCCAGTGGCGCCTCAGCTCAGTGCCCTGACTTCAGTTTATTAGTTTCTTCAGTTTATTAAAACACACTAGCGGAAAATCTTAAGACTGGCAGTATTCATTTTAAATGTCTAAAGTCAGTTGCTTTCAAAGCCTTTCCTGTCTCTGCCTCCAACGTGGTGGAGGTGATAATCCTTAGAATTAACAACTCCCACCTGACCCCACCCCCACCCCCTACCCCCCCCCTTCATCCCCACCCCTACCCTCACCCTCACCCTCACCCACACCCACACCTCCACCCCACAGCCCTTGCTATAGGATCTGAAGGCTCTTCCTTGCCCTAGAAAGGCTGCTATATTCTCAGTAGGTTGTAGCTGCTTATTTGGCCAGTGTTGACTACACGTCTCTGTTTCTCTTGAGTTTTACATAAAAAATCTGATGTCTCTGTCTTTCCCCCTCACCAGACTAGCTTTCCCTGTGTAGCCCTGGCTGTCCTGGAACTCACTCTGTAGACCAGGCTGACCTCGAATTCCAGAGATCTGCCTGCTTCTGCTTCCTGAGTGCTGGGATTTAAAGGCCACTGAGCTGGCTCTTAGGAGAACTATCCCGCACATCCTTGAGGATGGTGAGTTCTGAGGTGCAGTGTTGTGCTTCACACCATGATATGCACTTAATTGAAAAGCTTACTTTGTAGCCTTCTTTGTAGTTGATACAAGCTATGACAAACCCTGTGGCTTTTGCTACTCCAGAGAGTATCCAGGCTGGACAGCTGGCACATCCTTTGTGTTAGTTTGTCTCTTCTGTCCCTTCTGCCTCTCAAGGACTGTGTGCTGGCTCCGTTCAGAGACGGTGACTCTTTCCTCTCAATGTCACTCTTCACTCTACAGCTTGGTGCTGACAGTGGCAAACCACATCTTTATTACAATCTCCTCCTGTGGAGGGCCTAGTCCAGTTCTCTCCAAAAAGAAGAGACTTTGGAAGGGACTTCAGCTACTCTGCAAAATGCATCATCTGTTTTTTTCTAAAGCCTTCCTCTTTCATCAGAGAACCGGGTCTACTGAAAAGTTGACTTCCTGCAATCCCCGTTCCTCTGATCTGCGAGGTCTTTAAACATGGACTGTGATGTAGAGTTTTATGTTGTTCTTAGCGATAAGTCATTTTCATGATGCTCAGTACACAGTACAGTAAGGCGGAGGTAACCCAACAACAGTAAATGTCTATTAAGGGGAAACTAGATCCCTCCAGATCAAGGGGACGAGCTCTTCAGCTATGGTAGAGATCAGATAGTCCACTTGGGTCAGGCAATCGCTGCTCTTAAAAACAGGACCACCCCAGGAAGGTAGACTCAACCTGAAACCATTCTAAAAACAGGAAGGTAGAATAATTATCCCTTTAAGAGCTACTGTTCTTTTCCTTCCCAGAATTCCTGCTCCCTAGTTCGGTCCCGACCAACCAGCATGTGCTTCTTTGGTCTGTCCATCTTTCTAAGATGCACCTTTTCTCCTTTCTCTCTCCTGTTTTAATTTGGGATGTTGGTCAGAACCGAAATATGTTTCTTGGGCTCTTCTTCCTATGGCCTTTAAAGTCCTTGTTCAGTGGCTCTCTTCTTTTTCTCTTTTCCTGTCTGAGTCTTTGATTTCAACTGCTGAAATAGAACCTACTCTTCTAAAGTGAACCTTCTTCCTGGGGAGGCAGAGGAGGAGAGGGAGCATCCCTTCCTAGCATCTCCTTCAAAGGAGACTGCAAATACTCTACCAGAGCTTGCTTCTGTGTCCTACTTATCTAGTTAGATTTGTACTTCCTTTTCAAATCAGGCATCAGTAAAGGGCCTGCAGCCTCATGGACGCCCATTCTCTTGGCATCCTATGTCAGTTACTAGAGAGACCGTCATCATGGACACAACAGCCCACTTCCTGTCTGGGAGCACTGTTTGTCACATTCTGCAATATCCTCTTTTACTTGACAAGAGCCTTCTATCTGAATGCTTCAGCTCAGAACTCCTAGCCTTGTGTGATCCAGATAAGGAACTAATAACAGATCACGCATGAACTCATTTAAATATATGTAATTTAGTGCTAAATTTAGACCCTTGAATTTGCCTACCGTAATTGATTCAGGAGGATTAAAGGTCATTATGTCAAAGTCGATTGGAACGCATTTCCGCTCACTACTGTGGCCAGGGCCTTTGCAGCCCCTTTAGCTCTCCTGATATCACAAGCCTCCAGCTATAGAGGTGGGCCACTCTTCTGGTGCAGTTATATCTGGGCCTTTCATGAGGCCAAAGGGCTTCTCTATCCCCCTGTTGTCTCAGGGACATTACCTTCTTGCCTTCTCGTGGGTGTTTTGGCTGTCACTGCATTGGGCACTTGAAGGCTACACTCTTGTCCCTTTCTGTTGGCAAAGCCCTGGTCAGGCGTTACTGGTTAGAATTGTGTGTTAGAATCAAAGTAAGGGAATCAGTAAGTGAACAGGGAGACCGTATTAGAATAAGCAGGACACGAAACTCAGATAACGAGGTATAACATTGAATGGATAAGCAGGTACAATGCAGAACATCAGTATCTAACATGTTTACATTATTTATAATGGAGTTTTGAAAAACAATTCAGATATATAGGCTTAAAGGGATATACTAGACAGTATGGAACGACATTAGAGATCCGTATGTTAATGGTGAACTAATTTGGACCCCATGCTCGGCCCATGTTTTTTTTTTTTTTTTCAGGTGTAAACTAACAGGGCCTATTACAGGATACTTTGCGGGGAGTAGGTGTTTTTCCGGTGGAACCCATATTCCTGGCTGCTACAGACGGTACTAAGGATGTGGATCCATGGCTTAAGCAAAACTAGTCAGAAAATTCTTTTTTTTTTAATTTCCATATTGTTGCAAAGCTACAGGCATGTGGTAGCTGGACCCCAGGGTTCAGTGTGGAAATTCATTTCAATTAGGTTTGTCTTTGTTTGGCAGAAAGCAGACAGGGAAATAACTAGTCAAGAGGGAGGCTGAGTTCTCTGTCATCTAGATTAAGGCTTGGCCGGTGAGCTGTTCATGACTCTCAGGGCCTCAGGGCCCTTCTCTACCATTTCCACAGTAGTGTGAGAGGAAACTGGCTTTTAGGGCAAGGGGTAGGGAGGAGGATCTGTGTAGCATTTGCTTCATTCTTATGGTGAAAACATCCCTACCATGAACAGTTTCAAGCCACAAGGATTTCACAAGGAGCTTGCAAAATTCCTAACTATTGAGTGGTCTGCTGTCCTGAGCACAGAAGAGCCTGTTCTGCCTACCAATTCATTCTTCAGGACCACCCTCCATCCAGACATTAGAGTTGGATTTTAGTAAACAGAAAGGAAGTATCCGGAAGCAAAGGATACCCTTTGTTCCCATTTTTTTTTTCTCGTGAACTCTCTCTGTGAGCCCTCACTGGCCAAACTTACATACATGACACCTAGGTGAGAAATGTCTTTGTTTGGGGCTGCCATTTTCCAGCCTTAAAATGTAGGTGTCCTGTTACTTTTCATAAAGCAGAAGAAAATGCACGTGGTGAAAAGCTAGCAGTCTCTCACTCACAGCAAACTCCAATTCAAATGGCACGGAAGGCAGTTTTCAGTGGGGAATTGAATGAATCTCCAGGAGGGCTAGGCAACTCTGAGATAGCAGAAGATGTGGTTGTTGGCTATTATTTAATTTTATTGTGATAACAGCAGCCCCTTTCTTCCTCCCAGAAGCTTCAAATCACCTGGGGGACCAATGATGAACTCAAGCAAATGGGAATCAAATGTCCCTTGCTGCAGATGAAGCAGTTTTGGAGAATGGCCACCTTTCAGTAACAAGAGCATTAGTAAATTCAGTGCAGATATGAAGGAAACCATCTGGTTAAAGACAAACTTGCAAAATGACCAGCCTGCCCATATTCCCATCCAGTGGATCCGGTGAGAATGGGTTACATGGACATTCTGTGGTGGAGGGACTGAATACCACAAACATCTTGCCTTAAATATCAGTTGGACGGCACCAGGAAACCAGGCAAGATTGATTTACCTGGGAGAAAGGGGTGGAGAACCCACCAGCGTGGTATTTAGTTAACAGCAGGGCATTTGAAGCTATTGGAAAATATATACTATTTTTTCACAGATTATTCAGGAAGAAGTATCACTCCCTGAAATTTTCATTTGCATGGCCAAACAGATTCCCTTTTCTATTTAATCCGGTTACACTAAGGAGCCCTGGCTAATCCACCTGACTAATAGGGCACAGAGAAGAGATCCTCAGACTTGGGGGTGTCTGGGAAAGACTTGCTGAACTGCCAGCTGCTGGCTTCTCCTCCATTGTGTCTGATGTGGTAAAGCAAGGTACAACTCAATAATGTCTGTCTTTGTGGGTGTTGATGCTAGTGGAACTGGAATCTCTTGTTAGTAGTCACTGGGATAAACCCTGCCCATCTTGCCTAAGTGAGTGAGTAAACAGAATAGGAGTGAATTCTTTAGTCCATAAAATAGATCACATCTGATGGTCTAGGATTATAATTATGGCTGCTTGGGAGGCTGAGGCAGGAGGATCACAAGTTTCTGTCTATTCTACACAGTGAATTCAAGGTCAGCCGTTGGCGACATAGTGAGACCCTTGACAGAGTTAGGACATGTGCATGCGTGAGGCCCTCAGCTCGATGCCTAGTCTTTCAAAACAGACAGAAATGAAACAAAATCATGAAATAAACAACGGGACAGAATGCTCTCTGGGATTTGTTTGTTTCTATGAGTCCAAACTACAAAATGCCCTATTTATATAGCTTTGCATTTATTAATTTATTATGTGTGTGCATGTGTGGGATTAAGAAGAAAGCTTGCAACATGTGGTTCTCTCCTTTTACCACGGAGGGGGATCAAACTCAGGTAGGCACTCTCGATATCAAGCATCCTTACCCTCTGCGTTATCTTGCTGGCCTCTACACACACACACACACACACACACATACACACACACACACACATATATATGTGTATATATATATGGGAATATATCTGAAGGTGTTGGACCTACTTTTGTGAAGATGAGAGACCTTTTTTAATTTATATTTTTTGGTTTTTTTCGAGACAGGGTTTCTCTGTGTAGCCCTAGCTGTCTTGGAACTCAGTCTGTAGACCAGGCTGGCCTCGAACTCAGAAATCTGCCTGCCTCTGCCTCCCAAGTGCTGGGATCAAAGGCGTGCGCCACCACCTTTTTAAAGGCTGATGAGAGACCTTTTTAAACATGGTTTGTCCACATTCCCTTGGTCAACAAAACCAGAGAGACAGACAGACAGACAGACAGACAGACAGAGACAGAGAGCGAGAGACAGAGAGAGACGGAGAGAATAGCTAATCCAAAACTTAACCACATGTCTTTAAAAGGCAGAAAGAAAAGGGATGAGGCATTTTTTTGTCTTGTTTTTTTCTAAAGAAAAAGTGTGGTTGGCTCAACACCAGAAACTCTGGAGTCCTTTTACCCAAATCGTTAGAAATTTTCAGCCTCGAGAAAATATTTACCCAACTCATACTTCTCCAGAAACGGCAAGCTAGGTGGCAGGCCTCGGAGCCAGGGCTCAAACTCTCAGCACAGAGGCCCAGGCAGGCTGGTGTAACCACAGGTTGGGGGCAGGGCAGCTGTTAGCATTTGCAGGCTCAGCAAAGCACTCCTTCTTCTAATTGACCTCCATGCTGTTGGCTGAGGGAAAGCAGGCCCGGACAGGAAGGCTGCTGGCAGCCTTGAGGAGAAAGAACTCCGTCCAGACTTTGGGGGTTTCCTGAATTTCATTTTGAGTGATTTGATATTATTTGCACACATTTCTGTCTAAACCTGTTATATTGTAAATTGTTTTGCACTGGCTTCGTCTTATTCATCATTGGAGTCCATGCAGTTAATATCTACCAGTCACAGGCTCAGTACATACTTATGTTCTAGAACTGAGCACTGACCATTGTAAACAGAGTTCATAATATCGATGGTAGAAGCTTCTGGAAGAGAAAGTCGGGCACATTAATGTCCACACTGCTAAATACCTCTTTTATTCTATCCTACCTTACACATTTTGATCCACTGCCCACCATGGTTTGACCATGTCTGTTGTTAAAGTCTTCTTTATTTGTGAAACCAGAGTTCAGCCGTGTACTAACTCTGTCCCTTAGTTGTCTTTGTACTCATTTTTCCGGAAGGGAAAATTAATTGTTTACACATCTGTGGACTATGACCTACCTAAGGAAAGAGTCTACAGTGTGACATTTTGAAACGAATTTGCAACCACTGTTGTACCGTGCAGTTTCTCAGGTTCCAGGAACCTCCCTGCAGTCTGCCTGCCTGCTTTTGGATTCTTGCACATGCTGTATCTCAAAGTTCTGCCGCCCACTCAGCTCCTTGAAGAAGGTCATTCTTGAAGCTCCAACAAACATTTATTTTAGAGCTAAGGAATTTAGACCTCTGCTTTTAAGGCTGTTTTGATAGAAGAACTTGAGGCTTAAAGAGGGACAGAACCGTGGGGGAGGGTGGAGATAAAGGCCGACAAAGATAAACTTGGCTAAGTTTCTAGTTTCTTTGCGGCCTACAGAGGGGCCAGTAGCAGTGTTCCCAGGATTCACGTGTTGGAGCTGGTCTGAAATGGTGACCACAGTAGCAGCTATGCAGTTTAGAAACTGAGTTTGCCTGCGGCGGCGGCTTGGAGAGCCGAGTTCTCAAGGCAACCATATTCAAAGACATGTTAAAATATTTCCAGGCTTTCCTGGAAGGGATCATTAATTCACTTCTGCACCTGATCAGGAAGCTGTGCCAGCTGGACTGCTGAGATCTTGATTTGCTATTATCCCTGGCTGTTGGCAGCCTCGTAAGGGATTGTTTTCCCTGGGCCAGGGTCAAGATAGGCTAGTCAGTGAAAAACATATTAACCCCCCCCCCCCCCTTTTTTGTGTCTTTTCAGAAAAGGGCATGCTGCCTCTGCCTGGTGCCATGGCTGAATCTCATCCAGACATAGGAAATCATTTGCTTTTAATTATTTCGTTTCTAGGTCTGACCAGAATGAACTTTGTGTTTTGTGGTTGTGAATTCTTTAAAAGCATGTCTTAGTAACTACTGTCAGGGTTGAAATACCTAACGGAATGTCACTAAAGCCATTTCAAACTGATGGAAATAAGAAAGGAAGATTGGAAAGAGAGCAGGTAAATTATCAAATAGATTGGACTCTGGATTCATACTTAATTTTTAGAGATTTTACTTCCTACCTAAAGCCTTTGACAGTTTACTCTGTGTGTGTGTGTGTGTGTGCTTGTGTTTTAATAGGTTACCATTCTCTTATACATAGGTTAGCAGATTTTTCTCAGTGTTCACCCAGGAAACATACTGATTCTGGATTTCTAAACATGCCTTCCTTGTTTTTCCACAGAGTGGAGCTATAACTGCATTAAGATGACGCAGACAGGTTTGTAAAGATGAAAGATGGAGTAAATGATACTGAGAATTGACCAGGAGTTTCTGTTTATCAATTGTCTGGAGAAAGGAAATAACTCATCAGGTTTAGTCTGAAGATCAGGGTGCTGAGATCAGGCTTGAAGATCTTAATCCACTAGGAATGAAAGATGAATGGCCTGTGGCCTGTCCCGTGACAAGTCATTTCTTTACTTTGGAATACAGTCTTATCACATAGTGGTTTGAAATATTCCCTTCAAAGAGATAAGTTGTTTGTTTTTGAAAATAGTACCTTCCAGGTGTGCTGTGTCTAACAAAGCATTGGCATTTAGTAATTTTGAAGAGGAGGTCCTGTTGTCAGGGGCCACTGGGTTAGTTGATAAACTAAGGTATGTTTTGAAGCAGGAACTGGTCCCAAACATATCGACAGAGCATAGGACGGGTCAGATGACTCTGCCCATAGGGAGCTTCCTATGGAAGGAGACAGATAGTTAGAGTGCACCTATGGGAGGGAGGGAGGGAGGGAGGGAGCGAGCCAGCACAGGGGTTAGACTCTGCATAGACAAAACAAGGCCAGGAAGCTGGGATGTCACCATTGGGCAAGCCACTGACAGAAGGTGTGGCTGGAACAACAGGGACACTGGGCCCCTGGAGGTTCTGTGGCCTTGAAGAGGCCATGCTGCTGTCCGTTGCTGGATGTTTTATACAGGAGGCATGAGGTCTAATACAATTAGAGAAAGAATTTGTCTGTTGGGTAGAGAGAAAAGGAGGGCAGGCGTGGTGGTTGGCAGATGTGGAGCAAACCTAAAATCAGCAATAGCAGTGAAGATGACACGATTGTTTCAGAGACACTACAGTCAAGGTTCTCGGAAGCTTCAGTGGTCAGGCTATGGACGCTGAAAGGCAGGGAGCACTGAGGGGCCTTGTCCTTTTGTGCATACGTGTTCACATGTGCATATGTGTGGATTCAGGTGCGCAGGAGCATATGCAGGCACAGAGTCTCTCTTCAGTTATTCTCCGCTTTATTCTTTTCGGTAAATTTTTATTAAAATTCTTAAGAGAATTTCATAACATCCATTTTGATCGTTTTTTTCTCTTTTCTCCCTCAACTCTTCCCAGAGCCTCCTCCCCACCCACCCAACAGTATGCTTTCTATTTTTCTCTCTTTTTCTTGTTTCTTTTTTAAGCCTTTTCCAGATTGCTCAAATACTTTTGTATCTGGGACCAACCCTTGAAGCATGTTTAGTCTAACAGGGTTCATACCCTTAAAGAAAATTCTCTCTCTCTCTCTCTCTCTCTCTCTCTCTCTCTCTCTCTCTCTCTCTCTCCCACACACACACACACACAGAAGGTATCAGTTGCAGTAGCAAAGCCCCACCCTTTGCCTGTAGTCTGGGATTTTGTCTGCCTTGAGCTTCTGCAAGTCTTATGCATGCCATCACAGCGAGTGGTGGTATACATGCACCCGAACCATTGTGCATTATAAACCATTAGAAACTTCTGTTTCCTGATAGTCATCGCCATCTCTGGCTCTTAAGTTGGTGATCCCTAAGCCTTGGGGGCAGGCGTGTGCCATTGATGTTCCATTTGAGGATGAACATTCTTCAGTTTCTCTCTCTCTCTCCCCCTAACAAAAATTTTTTTACTTATATAAGTATACTGTAGCTGTCTTCAGACACACACCAGAAGAGTGTATCGGATCCCATTACAGATGGCTGTGAGCCACCACATGGTGGTTGCTGAGAATTGAACTCAGGACCTCTGGAAGAGCAGTCAGTGCTCTTAACTGTTGAGCCATCTCTCCAGGCCCAGTCTTCAGTCTCTTATTTTTCTCTTGAAGTTGTGGGTCTCTGTTAATTGTCATCTGCTGCAAGAAGAAGCTTCTCTGGTGAGGGGTTATCAAAATAAGAAGCTAGTAAGCAGTTTATTACTATATCCATTTAGCAGGATAATAGCCTTAGGTTCTCCCCTAGGGTTAATGATCTGACTAGCCGTTTGTTCTTGATTCTGTTAATGGTGCTGGGTGTGGCTTCCATCTCCATTTAAAATTAAATTCTTAAATGTAATCAGAAAGTGATTGGTTGCTTCTAACATTCCCAGCATTCCCACCAGTGGGCATACCTTTGCAGAGCAGTTCTGTAGCTCACTGGGTTCTCATCTGGGTGGGACTGGCAATTGCTTCTCTCCTCTGGCGCTGGACTTGCACTAGCATCTAGCACTAGGAGAGGTAGCCTGTCAGAATGAAGCTTTAAGGTGAGGACCATAAAGCTTAAGGTGAGCCTGACTTTATCATAGTCTGTGTCTCAAGTATATGGTTTCTTCAACAATAGAGTTTTAACATTAAGTTCTGGGAGGGTAACTAAAGCGTAATAGCAATAGCCTATAATCTTTGAAGGTGTGGGCTACATACGTAATTTTATTGGTCTTCAGCTCCAAAAGAGGTAATCTAATTGTGGTGGTTTGAATTGGTATGGCCCCATAAACTTATGTGTCTGAATGTGTCGTCCATAGAGTGGGGTACTATTAGGAGGTGTAGCCTTGTTGCAGTAGGTGCGGCTTTGTTGGAAGAAGTATGTCACTGTGGGGGCGGGCTTTGAGATTTCCTATGCTCAAGCCACACCCAGTGTGATACACAGTCTCTTCCTACTACCTTTGTATCAAGACATAGAACTCTCAGCTCCTTCTCCAGCACCATGTCTGCCTGCCGGCTGCCATGCTCCCTGCCATGCTGATACTGGACTAAACCTCTGAGACTGTAAGTCAGCACCAACTAAATGTTTTCCTTCCTAAGAGTTGTCATGGTCACGGTGTCTCTTCACAGCAATAAAACTCAAACTAAGACATCAGTCCTACACTGGGCTATTAATTTAATGGTCTGTGATGTTCCCATTATAGTGTAGCTTCATTGAAACCCTTTTAATTTATGTATGTATGTATGAATGTATATTATATATGCATATATTTTAGGGAGTTCTACAGTACTAGGTTTCCATATAAATTCTTGAAAGACCTTTAGAATTAATTGTTCCTCCCCACATTCATTCTGCTACCCAGCCTTCCTGTTCCCTAATCCATTTAACCCTTCCTGTTCCATTACTTCTCTTTATGCTTGTCTTGGTTAAGGTTTGAATAGACACCATGACTTAGGCAACTCTTACAAGGACAACACTTCCTTGGGGCTGGCTTACAGGTTCAGAAGCTCAGACCATTATCATCAAGGCAGGAGCATGGCAGCATCCAGGTAGGCATCCAGGTGCAGGAGGAGCTGAGAGTTCTACATCTTCATCTGGAGGCTGCTAGCAGAATACGGACTTCTAGGCAGCTAGGATGCCTACACCCACAGTGACACACCTACTTCAACAAGGTCACACCTAGTTCAATAAGGCCAGACCTTCTAATAGTGCCACTCCCTGGGCCAAGCATATACAAACCATTATATTGCCTTTATATCACTACATTCTATCTCTCTTCCTTGAAAGACACCCCCCTCCGGATCATTTAATAGTTTCCTGGCCTCTATGAGTTTTTTTTTTTTTTTCAAATGAAACATACCTGTCTGAAGACCCAAAACTGACATCCACATATGAGATCAAACGTGATATTTGACTTTCTGGGTCCAGATTACCTCCCTTAGTTTGATTGTCTACAGAGTTATTCTCATACCTGTTTAAAAGAACAAGCAAGTCTGTGTTAAAAATTTCAATTTGTTTAATTAATAATTTTAGGTAGTGATATCTGTTGAGAACTCTTTTGTGACAGTTCACTCCCTTATACTTAGTGGTCTGTAGTTTGTGACCTGTGTGGCATATTAAAACTAATAAACTATTTCTTTAATTGATTTTTTTAAATGACTGAATGATACTAAAGAATTGAGATTCTAACAAATCAGCTAAGTAGATGACTGGATTCCAATTTTCTTTTCAATCAAATGGCTTGTTGGTTAGTTACAGGCCTTTTGGAATGTTAAGAGAATAGAAGTATTAGCTTTAAGAATAAGAAAACAGGGGCCAGAGCAAGCAGGGCCTGTAGTGAACAAGGCTGGAGCAAGAGGGAGAAAGGGAAGGTGAGGGGGGGAGAATAAGAAAATAAGGCAACGGTCATTGCAGATGCCTTTAATCCTAGTAGTACACAGGGGGCTGAGGCAGGGAAATCTCTGAGTTTGAGACTAGCTTGGTCTACATAGCAAGTTCCAGGACATCTGGGGCTACAGAAAGAAACCCTGTCTCAAATAAAAAAAGAAAAAAGGAAAGAAAAGAAAAAAAAGAGAAAGAGAGAGAGAAGAAGAAGAAGAACAACAACAACAACAACAACTACTGCAGGCAAATTCTTCAATATCTTGGCCCCCATATCCTTATTGAGATCTGCCAGGTCTGGCTTTGCTTGGCTTTGATATTGGTAGATGATGATAAATAACTGTCTTACTTTCCTGTTTTCTGTGACAGAATACCCTCACCAAGGCAGTTTATCAAGGAGAGCATATAAGTAGATGTAGTGGGGCAGAGGCAGATGCAGATGCAGGAAGATCTCTGCGAATTCAAGGATGGGCTGATCAACACTGATTCTAGGACAGCCAGGGATACACAGACTCTGTGTCAAAAAGCCTAAATAAATAAATAAATAGATAAAAGTACACATAAAAAACACTTGCTTGGGCTTATGGTTTCAGAGAGTCAGAGTCCATGATGGTGGAATAAAGGCATGGTGGCAGGAACAGCTGAGATCCTACATCCACAAGTAGGAGGCTGAGAAGACTAACTCAAAATGCGGTGAGTATTTTGAAACCTAAAGCCCTCCCCCAGTGACACGATTCCTCCAGCAAGCTCTATTCCTGCCCACACACCCACTCACTGAAGACAAAGTCATCGAACATATGAGCGTATGGGGGTGTTCTTATCCAAACTGACAAAATGATAGTGCTTTGTTCCTATAAATATTGATAGTTATATTAATTGTTCCTCCTGTGACTATGAACCAGCAATTTTTGGATCAAAACTGGGAAAAATCTTATTATACCATATTGATCCATTTGTTCATTTTCTCAGTCCAAAGGCATCTGCTGTTATGTTTTTTAAGATTTATTTATTTTATTAATATGAGTATACTGTGTCTTCAGACACACCAGAAGAGGGCATTGGATCCCATTACAGATGGTTGTGAGCCACCATGTGGTTGCTGGAAATTGAACTCAGGACCTCTGGAAGAACAATCAGTACTCTTAACTACTGAACCATCTCTCCAGCTCCAGCACCTGCTGTTTTTTTTTGTTTTTTTTTAAGTGCTCTGTTAGCCTCTTTGGATACAAAGGCCTCCACTGTCTAGTATTACTGTCTTGCAAATACTATCAACATCTCATTGTTAAAACAAATAGTGGATGGGTTTGGTTGGGTTACATCAGGAAGGTTTTGTGGCAAGTCTGAAAGGAGGGAGACATTGTTTTCATGGGTGACCTTGAGCCATTGAAGGGTTTTCCTCATGGGATAGTTCCATCAAGCCTTGCATTTTACAACAACCAGTGTAGCGTGCAGATGAAAACGCAGGTAAATAGCAATACTCTTAACCCTGCCTGAACCTGTGCCTCTGCCCTTGGCCTCTATTATGACTTGACTGCTGTGACTGAGTTCAGCACCAAGTTAGAAAAAATAAGTAGAACTGAGGACCCCCCCCTCCACAAAATTCCATGACCCAGTGCTCCAAGATCAGTGTAAGACAATCATTTAGTTAGTTAATATAAGTAAATTCTCAATATTACGGCTTAATGTCATTGGATGCTGTAAGCCAAGCACAAACATGACTGAGCATCTGTGAACATCTGTGACGTATGTTACCTGCCTTCTCATTCCGCTTCTCTAAGGCAGCAGCTCTCAAACCGTGGGTACTGAGACACCTCTCAGTAGCAAAATTAGTTATGAGGTAACAACAAAAATAATTTTATGGTTTGGGGGTCACCAACGTGTGAGAGCCACTGCTCTAAGGTTTTTCTTAGGAGGGAAACAAAGGCAGCCATGAAAACTTGTGGCAGTGTCCAGCGGAGGTTTAAGGATGGCTCATTAACTGCATCTAGATCTTTGGGTGGGGGTGGAGGGGTGGAGTGGGGGGTGGGGCAGGGGGATCTTTCTGATGTTACTTGCTTTCTTGTCTTGATACCAAAGAGTTTGGTTTTCCAGTCCCATCCTGGGGCAGCCTACTAGATTTTCTGATGGCCTAGTATGTCTTTTTTTTTTTTTTTTTTGATTTGGTTTTTTTGAGGCAGAGTTTCTCTGTGTAGCCCTGGCTGTCCTGGAACCCACTCTGTAGACCAGGCTGGCCTTGAACTCAGAAATCCGCCTGCCTCTGCCTCCCAGAGTGCTGGGATTACAGGCATGTGCCACCACCACCCGGTCCTAGTATGTCTTTTTGTAGGATGTATAAATTCTGGGATACAGGAAGTGGAAGCACTGAGGCTGGGCAGAGAAATGAAAGGTATTAAAGAGGAGCAGATAGAGGTTTCCTGTTTCTACTCCAGGGCACTTAATGCCACCAAGAAAAAGAATGAGAGCAGCACGTGCCAGTGTATGGCTTGTCAGTCCCTTCCTCTGGAGCCGTTTAGGGAGTCTCCAGATGCGGTTCCTGCCCCAATGGTTACCTTGGCACAGGTCATGGTCTGGCATGTTCCTTAAGAAAAAAAAAACAAAAACAAAAGCAATCACTTTGGTACAACTTGTGTCATTAATTTTTACTCTGCCAGTTTGGTAAGACATTCATTAGCTAACTCACAAACGTATTTATTTAGATTAATTATTGCAGAGGAGATTCTCTAGGCTAAGTTTCAGTGCTCATGAAAGAAAATCAAATAAGGATACAACTTCAGAGTGGTGTGGAGAGAGGGCTGCATCTCAGTGACGCCCCGTGGTGTCAATAAATGCATCAGGAGAGTTAAATCCAATATAATAACCAGCAGTAGTTGAAACACTCATTTGAAATGTCCTGGGGCTGGAATAAATAATGAATCATTATTATGAAATGCTAGGTGCCTGGGGAGCATGATCTTCCGACCAGCAAGAGATGGGATGAAAAGCAGTTCTGGTCACTGAAACCAAGCGAGAGTCTGGCATCAGTCATCAATCCAGGCACGTCGCAGGCTAGGCAATAGGAAACAGAGCCCCTCCTCTCTGATACCTATTGAATGCTCCTGGTTTTTATTTAGCATGCTTTATATTTTCTGAACCCTGCTGAGTTTTCTTCTTTGGCCATAATGAGCTCTTCTCTCTAAAAACTTGTTGACCACCATCCTTCCCACAGAGTTGCTGACAAATACGACAAATTTAAGGCCAGACATGGACAAATTGACAAGCTATGTGCAAGCAGAGCTGAAAATGTGTTAGACCAGATAACTACGGGTTTACTATTTTTTAGTCCCTGTTTATATAAAAGTGACAGTATCATCTCTATAGGGCAGGAAGAGGTGGGCACAGGCCTTAGCCTTTAGGAGCCTTTAGGTTTGATTCAGCATATAGGATTTCTGTGCAGGCGTCGGGTCTAGAGCAATTTGGAGGATCTGGGCAGACTCTACTGGGAGAGTATCCTAAAAGTAGATTTAAGGTTAGAAGATGAGGCAGGAAGAGTTTGAATTTGAGTGCCAGGGCACATGGTCTATGAATGTCAGTCTTCTGTAGGCTTATGAATAGAATACAAGGGATTTGTTGAAGCATAGGCAAATTTTTTCCCCTTTGGTTGCTGTTAGCAACTCTATGAGATGGCATTTCAATTTATAATTCAGTTCAGTGGTTGAGTTCATGCTTAGCATGCATGAGGGCATGGGATAAATCCCTAGCCCTCCGTAAATGATGATGATGATAGACTTTCATGCTGGAGGTAAGTAGCTCAGTTCTTGGAGTACTTCCTAGCATGCCAGCACTGCAAAACTGGTCGTAGTGTGGTGGCACACACCTGTGATTCTAGCATTCAGGAGGCAGAGGCAGGATGATCAGGAGTTCAAGGTCCTCCTTGGCAATATATCAGCTTTACTTACAGATGAACTACAAATCCTAGCTAGTCCATTTTACTGCTGTGAACAGATGCCATGACCAAGACAAGTCTTATAAAGACACCATTTAACTGGGGCTGGATTCCAGGTTCAGAAGTCCAGTTCATTGTCATCAAGGCAGGAACATGGCAGCATCCAAGCAGACGTGGAGCTAGAAAAGCTGAGAGTTTTGCATCTTCATCCAAAGGCAGACTGTTGGCTTCCAGGCAGCTAGGATGAGGGTCTTAAAGGCCATGCCCACAGTGACACACCTATGCCAGCAAGGCCACACCTACTCCATCAAGGCCACACCCACTCCAACAAGGCCACACCTCCTGACAGTTACTGTTCACTTAGTTACTGTTCTATTACTGTGAGGCAACATCCTGTCCAAGGTAATTCTTATAAAAGGAAACATTTAATTGGGGCTTGCTTATAGCATACTGTGAATCCCAAGATTGTGTTATTTTCTGAAAACAAACAAACAAAACCAAAATAAACCAAAATAAACTGCTTTTTTTGTTTGTTTGTTTTTTGTTTTTGCTTTTGTTTTTTTTGTTTTTTTTTTCAAGACAGGATTTCTCTGTATAGCCCTGGCTGTCCTAGAACTCACTCTGTAGACCAGGCTGGCCTCGAACTCAGAAATCTGCCTGCCTCTGTCTCCCAAGTGCTGGGATTACAGGCATGCGCCACCACACCCGGCTACAAACTGCTTTTACTTGTGGGGTGGCTCAGCCTTTAGCATACACACCTTTAATCCCAAACAGTGAAGGTAAAGTTAGTTTGTAGAAGGAAGTATTCTTGTTCAAAGCTGTTGTCTAATTGAGTGGCAGACAAAATGATGAATCAGAGAAAGATTTTACAGCAGAGGATATGGAAGAGAGAGAAAGAGAAGGTATTTGAAAGAGTAGTGCAGGGAAAGAAAGAAGAGGAGGAGGAGGAGCGGGAGGAGGAAGAGGAGGAGGAGCAGGAGGAGGAGGAGGTGGTAGCAGTATTACCAGGAGAGTTTTACAGAGACAGGTCGCAGAGACACAGGTGAAGGCAGAATGAGCCAGAGAATGAGAAGGAGCCAGAAGAATAGAACAGAGTGCTTGCTACAGGTAGTTTGAGGCTAAGCAGGGTAATTCATGAGAAGCTGAGAGAAGTCAGATTAAATCAGTTTGGAGAGGAATTTGAGTCAGAACAGCTGAGTTGAGCCAGCCAGCCAGAGCTCAGAAAGAACTATGAAGGAGTGATCTTATTCGTCAGCAAGACTCAGGCTGAAAACATTCCAAGCTTAGATTAGCTTGTATGGAGGCTAGATGCTTCCAGGACTAGCCCTAGATTAGCAGGCTGAGGCGGTAAGTCTGAGAGACAACAATTACTACAGGAGAATAAACGTTGCATTAATGTCAGTTCATGGCAGGAAGCAGACATGGGTGGAGCTGGAGCAGTAGTTGAGACCTTTACATTCTGATCGGCAGGCAGTAGACAGAGAGAAAGACATTCGGGCTGGCCTAGACTTATAAAGCTTCAGAGCCCAACCCCTGGTAAACACCTCCCAATCCGTTCCACTGACTGGGGACGAAGCCCTCAAACATGGTTGCCTGTGAGGCTATTCTCACATCACAGTGGTTTTGGCTAGCATGTAATTGTATGTACTAAGTCCAATAGCAGTCTGGTGAATTCTGTCACAGTTGTCCCAGCTACACAAAAATTCATTAAGACAAAAATGGTATCATGCAATGTTCACAAGTGGATATCTTTGAATATCAGTCATATTCATAATAATAAAAATATTAATAAAAAATTAATATTACCAGGCTGGAGAGATGGCTCAGTGGTTAAGAGCACTGACTATTCTTTCAGAGGTCCTGAGTTCAATTACCAGCAACTGCACGGTGGCTCGCAGATCTGTGATTGGATCTGATGCCCTCTTCTGGTGTATCTGAAGACAGCTACAGTGTACTCATATACATAAAATAAATAAAATAATTTTTTAAAAAAAGAAATATTACCATAATAGCATTTAATCATCTTCTTTTGCAGGATACACACACACACACACACACACAATACATATGGTGAGGCTGATATATATACATACACACACACACACATATATATATATTTAATAGTGCAACAGATTAATTTTAGATTTTGATAGAATTTATTTTAGTTTCTTTAAATATGCATGTATGAGAGTGCATGCATATGTGTGTATGTTTCACTTGTACTTTCATGTCCTTTTTTCTTGTTCCTTTCAGTATAGCTAAATCACCATTTTGAACTCTTCAATAGGCTATAAGTATGTTTGGGCAGATGCAGTGTTATATTACAGAATATTCCAGTACTCAAGGAATGTAGAAAATATATTTTCTCCTAATATGATATTCCAAAAGAGATGAGTAAATAAAATAAACGAATAAAAATAATGTTTATTTATTGGATGATTGGCTTATTGGTTGTAGAACTGGAAGATGCTTAAAGGCGAAGGCCTGTTGACTAAGAGTGTACTGGGACTTCATTAATGAGTGAGGTTGCAAAAATGTCTATGTGCTTTGGATTCTGGGTAATTGCAGAACCATCATCCCATAACTTGCTTGGTAGCTCTCTTCCCCTGGCCTTGGTGGCATCGCATATACCTAAGTGGACGACTCTGTCTGAGTGGAAGCAGTGTTGGTGGCCTAAGCCAGGCCATTAGTGCCTTTTAGTGGCCCTTGTCAAGCAGGTGTGGAAGAACCAGGCTGAGGCGAGCCCTTAGCTCACATCCTCAGATGCCAAGATAACCAGGGCCATTTTCCCTTGTGCTTTAAGAGTGAAACTAGTGTGGAGAAAATTCATGTCTTACTTTGGAGGGGGACATGGCAGGCTGGTTAGCTCTCTGCCTGTTTTGGCAGAAAAGAACCAGAGGGCCTGTGGCTTCTGCTTTGTTTAGAGGGGGCAGAAAACCACTTGGAGTATAGTTTAGTGAGTTCTCTCTCTCTCTCCCCCCCCCCCCTCTCTCTCTCTCTCTCTCTCTCTCTCTCTCTCTCTCTCTATATATATATATATATATATATATATACATACCCTCTCTCTCTCTCTATATATATATATATATATATATACCCTCTCTCTCTCTCTCTCTCTATATATATATATATATATATATATATATATACCCTCTATATATACATATATATATATATATACCCTCCAAGTTTCCTTATCTCCCCGATTTTAAACATTTCTGCTGCCAGAAGCCTAATCCGTAGCTGTGGGGAGAGGAAAATAATAACGTGGAAAAGCACCAAGTCCCTGGACTGGTGCCTGGGTAAAAAGAGCTTCTGAGAACTTGCTGATTTCTCTGAGTGAAAAAAAAAATCCTATTTTCTCTCCAGTGCCTCCAGAAAAGGATTAATTTGCTCAAGTTTGGAATTTAGTTTATTTTAAAGTAAAATTTAAAACTTTTTTTTCAAAATAATACCTGTATACAGCTTTGAAATAATATAGTGCAAAAGGGACTTTAGAGAAAAGCTGCATTTACCTACCTGTCTCTTCCTCAACACTGGTCCACTGTGTGTGTGTGTGTGTGTGTATGTATACATATATTTATTTATTAGGGGAAGGATATAGTAGGATTGCTACAATTTACATTATTGTGAGGCCATGAAGCCAGAGCATTGTGTGCCACAGGAGTACCCAGACTAAGCAGCATGGAAGAGGCGGAGGATGAGGAGGCTGGATGGAGGGCCTCCATGACTGGGCTTTGCGGCTTAGACAGCTTTCTGACTTCATTTATCTCCTGCTCCCCGTGTGTGATGGCTGTGCTGCCCCGGTGCTGATTTTCATATGCTGCTCTGGCAGGGCAGTGGTCGCCCACGCCTTTAATCCCAGCACTTGGGAGGCAGAGGCAGGCAGATTTCTGAGTTCGAGGCTAACCTGATCTACAGAGCGAGTTCCAGGACAGCCAGGGCTACACAGAGAAACCCTTTCTTGGGGTGGGGGGTCGGGGTGAGAAAAACAAAACAAAAAAGTCATATGCTGCGCTGTGTGTTCTTCACCCATCTCAAATCTAGTGTATGGATCACCCCTAAGAGTTGAAAGTCAGAAATCAATGTTTACATTACTGTGGTCCATAATGGTTTTCCAAAAATCAAAACTATTTTTCTTTCAGTGAGGAGGACTTGCTTCTCCCTGTGTCTCCTGTATGGAAGGCACTCACACATTTGCTGAACAATCCAAAATAATTACATAGCCTTAACTTATTATAAGTGGACCCACTATACTGCTAAGTGTGCCTACTCTGCTGGTACGGTAGAGAAGAACGCAGCAATGGGTATGTGTAAATGCCCACATTTCCAATTTTCTCATCCTGGTTTCTGTAAGATAATTATAGATCCTCAATAGACAGGGGAATAGGAGCTGGAGAGATGGCTCAGTGGTTAAGAGCGCTGATTGCTCTTTCAGAGGTCCTGGGTTCAATTTCCAGCAACCACACAGTGGCTCACAACCGTCTGTAATGGGATCCGATGCCCTCTTCTGGTGTGTCTGAAGACAGCTACAGTGCCCTCATTTACATAAATAAATAAGTCTTAAATAGAGAGATGAATTGCGGGAGTCCAAGAAATCTAAATGGAAAAGAAGAAAAATGGGGAGAGGCTTTAACTAGAAAGGGAGCGAGAAATACAAAGGAAAGGGTAAAAAGCAGGTAAATGTCAGAAAACATGTCTCAGAAAGTCAGAAGGGATCATACTATGAACTGTGTACCTAAAATACCTATAATACACATATGTCAATGTATACATATATGTAAAAGTTTAAGTGACATGGTCCCATCTTCTCTGACAACACTCCCTCCGAGCCATAGACAACTTCTCAAAAATCCAAACACTAGGCATGAGAAGACTTCTTTTGAGTTGCTAGGGGTTTTCAAGAGATGCCCCAACAAAAGATTACAGACTGTTGCTACTGCTCCTAGTTGCTCCCTAGTCTCATCCCCAAAAGGTGGAAGATAAGTCTTTATTGATAAAGACACCAAGCACTTCAGACACAGGACCCAGAGGTCCCTGAGCTGGAACTGACCTGAAAGCCTCCCTGTGGACTGACTGGCTTCCATGATACTATTGTGAGCTACCTGCCAGATAGCTAGCTAACCACTTGGACTTGTGTTCAAGCCAACAGAAAGTTTTTACCACTAACTAAACACTGGTTATTTAGGATCTGAGTACAGTCCCACTACTTTCTCAGGGAGTCTTAACTTACTGGAGAGACCCCCTGAGTGGACCACGCAGGGACGGGAATCGATGCAAAAAGCAAGATTTTAATTATTATCCAGCATGCTGGGACCGCCCTGTACATGGAGACAGAACGACACACACTCTGGGCTGCATGAGCCTTTTATGCAGTTCTCAGGGCAACCACCATAAGGCACAATGTGATTGGCAGAACACTGTTATCTTTAAACTAATTGGTTGATAGGGGATGAGGTAGGTGGCCAAAGGACTCTGGGCCTTTTCTAGCCACAGGGACCACCCTGTGGTCTGAGGAATTTAGTCTAGCCCCTCTCTTCTGGGAGGGAGAACACTTGTCTTTCTGGGAGGAACCAGTGTTCTATGATCCTTTCAAAGTTTCTGAGTTAACCCTTTCACTTCTAAACACAAAATATCAGATTCTGACTTGCCACATGTCTCAGTTAGGTTTTTACTACTGTGAACAGACACCATGACCAAGGCCACACTTATAAGGACAACATTTCCTTGGGCTGACTTACAGGTTCAGTCCATTGTCATCAAGGTGGGAGCATGGCAGCATCCGGGCAAGCATGGTAAGGAGGAGCTGGGAGTTCTACATCTTCATCTGAAGGTGTCTAGAAGACTAGCTTCCAGGCAGCTAGGATGACGGTATTAAAGCCCATGCCCACAATGATACACCTACTTCAAGGCCACACCATTCCAACAAGGCCATACCTCCTAATAGTACCACTCTTTGGGTCAACCATATTCAAACTACCATACTACACCTTAAATAGGAAGAACAGTTACCCAGAAGTGGAACTATAGAAGTCAAAAAATAAGGTTAGTGCATTTAGATATTTTCCCAGAACTATGGGATTTGATGGAGCGGGTCTTTGTTCTTATTTCGTCAGGTCTTGCTGCCTACATGTTGGGTTCCAAGGCCTGAATGACATCAGGGCATCAATTGTGCTGAGGTCTGGTAGCCTACTAAGGTCTAGGATCCCATTTCTTTCTCTCTCTTTTTTTTTTTTAACAAGTAAAATTTGAGAACTATTACTGTGAGTTGATTAATGTTTTCCGTGAATACAAACTAAAATTTGGAAGTGTAAATGAAGAAACCATGCATTTGACTCATTTTCTACAAATTACATTTTAATCCAAATATCTACCTGTTTCAACGCCGGAAAGTACAATGCAATTGGCTAATAGAGGGATGTTACCAAGAGTCCAGAACTCAGCTGTGAGAACTTTGAACCACACAAGCTAACAGCATGACACAATAATGATAAACGTGTAATATACCTTGGCACATATCAACTCTAACTGAACTTAAGATCTATTTAAGAAGAGGTAAATCATGCTGGTACTGGAAACCCAGCCAACTTTCCATGGCTTGTGAAGTCATGGCTCTTGGAGGAGAACCTAAAACTACCACTTCACTAAACCAGTATTTATAACCTATAACCACTAAATCCCAACTATTTTCTAAGTAATTGCCCACATAGCATAATATGATTGTAGCCCTCACCCTGTATTAAGTAACTTTTTATTGCGACAGCGGAGACCATTACAGAAAGTCACAACCAATCAAATTGCAGAGTTGTGGAGCCTAGTCCTAACTGATAGGGCTACAACATTACTGACTCCTCTACCTAAGGCCGAGGGATCATAGGGAAAGAAGAGACAGATGGATGCTAAGAACCAGGAAGAACAGGAAGTTTGTTGTGAGATTCTTTCTCCTAGAAATGCCAGAAGCTACAGCTCACCGGCATCATTGTCTAGACATGAACTGAACGAGAACGATACCAATAGACATGCTATATGGACAGGGGAAAACTCACAAGATCTCAACTCCATTCAAAGAACTACAGACAACTACGGAATGCTAAAGGCAGGAGAAATAGCTTCTCCAGTAGGAATATGTCAACTGGTTATCCAAAGCCAAACAGTTCTGAAAAACATATACAGACATGTAACTTTGTCCTGATTGAGTAGGTTGTATTTATGTAGTTAGGAATACACACACACAAACACACACACATACACACACACACACACACACACACACACACACACACACACCAGCAATTAGCTTTTTTTTTTTTTTTAAAAAAAAAAGAGGCCATAAATTTGAAAGAGAGAATGGTAGATAGGAAGGTTTAGAGGGTGGAAAGGGGGAAATGGTAAAGTAATAATCTTAAAATTTTTTTTTTAAAAAACATAATTACAGTTGGAGGGTAGATGGGGGAATATAATCTGGAGTGTAAATAAATAAATGATCATTGCAGCTCCTATAGAAAGAAAGTCTTCTGGGTATATATGTGAATTGTGGTATCAGGTGATCTCTCTTCTCTAAAAATCAGACGACTCTTCCAAAAATGTGATAGAACATGTGTTGTCCCCTGCTGCTATGATTTCTCCTATTTCTATACTGGCTCCCACTCAGAGTGCAAAATAATTCCCTTTGCTCAATGCTGGCATAAGATAATACACAGGAGAGCCTACAGACAACACAGATTTGCCTCCGAGAGCCACCTCCCTGTGATAAATGACCCGTGGGGAAAGACAAATGAAGCTTGGAACTGGGTGAGCCGTTCTGAGAATCATTGATCTCAAGGTGTTGTCACTGAGAATTCCTGGTGAGGGAAATGGATTGTGTCCCAGAGAATTAAACACACACAGAATGAAGGGTGTTGCTGTGCAGTACTACGGGCGAGCCCGCTTCAAGGGTGAACTGATAACATGGTGACAGAGAGTTGGAGATTCTGGTGTTGCATAGGGAATCTTTGTGACCCCGCCTAGAGGCAGAAAGTGGGGCACTCGAGCTGGGTCTCACTGCGCCTGCGTTTCATTTCACAGCTGGCTTTCTGGGTGGGCGAAAAGCCTGGTTGCAGGGATGCTAACTGGAATGCTTGCACTGTGTCTATTGGACCAGTTCCTCAGCTTTGCATCTCAAGTAGTTACTGGGGGAAAGCATTTTAATGACACTCCATTAAGGCAATTAAGTACTGCAACAAATAGTTCTGGCTTCTTTTGTTGGCTTTGTTAAAAATTATTTGTTCTAGTCTAGTGTGTGTGTGTGTGTGTGTGTGTGTGTGTGTGTGTGACATTTTAAATTCTTTTTTGCTAAAGTGAGGGGACAGGACATGAATGAGGTCAGAAGACAAACTTTGTAGAGTCAGTTCTTCTTTTTGTTTTACATGGACTGTACTCTGGGAGTCAAACTCACGTGCTTAAGCCTTTACTATTGAGCTACTTCACTAGCCCCCACTTCTCCTTCTTTAACAATTGAAACAATGCTTGACTCTCAAAGGACCACCGATTCATGTTCCTTTTTTGTATAGATGTAGTCAAAGAGGAAATAAATGTATTTTACATTTGTATAGAAAAGAGGAATAATTGTCATTATTAAAAATTTGTTTGTTCTTTAGACAGGATTGCTCTGTGTAACCCTGGTTACTCTGGAACTCGCTCTGTAGACCAGGCTGGCCTCGAACTCACAGAGATTAGTCTGCCTCTGCCTCCTAAGTGCTTTTATTAAAGATGTATGCTACCACCATCTATAATTTATAAGTATTTTGAGCTAATTTTGTGTAAACATGGCCTAATTTAGGAGGAACCATGGAAATTGACTTATGGAGAATTGGTAAGCCAAAATTCTTGCACTCTTAGATTTAGTATAGGATTGTGTGGACACTGTTTGTGGACAACCATTTAAGCAGCTCACTGCCATTTCAAACCAAAAAGTCAGGCTGAATTTAGACTGACCCTTGACATTCAGGGCTTCTCTGAAATATCACTGACACCTCTAGTCCCTGGTGCAGCTTGCTTTGTCTTAGTCTGAGTCCATGCTAACACTGTAGATAACTCACGCTAACCTGGGTCAGAACTGCTGCCCTTTCTGAGCAGGAGGCCTCAAGCTGGGGCAGTGTGTGCTGGAATTAACCGGCTGGTAGGCCTTTGTCAGCTAAGTCGGGCTGTGGGAAAATGGTGTGACCACACTCCAGTGCTAGCTGAGGCCTCTTCGGTATTTGATGTTTTCCTCTGAGTAGCAGTGTTGCTTGTTCTGCTAGCTTCTGTATCACAGTCGTAGGGCTTTACTGCTGTGAACAGATACCATGATCAAGGCAACTCTTACAAGGACAACATTTAATTGGGGCTGGCTTACAGGTTCAGAGGTTCAGCCCATTATCATCAAGGCAGGAGCATGGCAGCATCCAGGCAGGCATGGTGCAGGAGGAGCTGAGAGTTCTACATCCTCATCTGAAGGCTGCTAGCAGAATACTGCCTTCTAGGCAGCTAGGATGAGAGTCTTAAAGTTCATACCCACAGTGACACACCTACTCCAACAGGGCCATACCTTCTAATAGTACCACTCCCTGGGCCAAGTATATACAAACCATCACAATCACTTAGTATGCCTTTTGCATCCATCATTTCTACAGGTTCAGTATCAGGTCCCGGGAACTCACCTCCTATCCATCACATGGATCTGAAATGTCTCCTTTTCGGACAACTAGTAACTCTTTTTAAATTTAAAACTTTTATTGTGGAACAGATAAAAACTGTATAAAAATATGTCAATGGTTTTTTTTATTCATTTTTGTTGAAAGCCTGGCTATTTCTATATGATATATTAAAGAATAATTACTGCTCTGCCATTTCATTATTGTTGTTGGCCAATTCTGTAAGTGAAATGTTAGCTGTAGAAAATGAACCCTAATAAAGAGATTATATGTACAGTTAGAAATGAAACAGCCACAGTATATATAGCAAAGCCAGCACAGCCCTGATATTGGGTAATTCCCAGCTCATATGTCCCTTTTTCTGATGCTGGGTATCTTGTTTATTTGAGTGCTGAGGGTTGAACCCAGGGCCACATGGTGACTGTCCACTCTACCACTGAGTATTACAATAGGTATCCTTCATCTGTTTGGTTCTTAATTCCTTTATCTTTTACCACAGTAATATTACATTCTAGATATCGTATTGTTCTTCCCTTTATTTCTACTATCATTTTTATATGTCCTAATTCAACTGTGTTATGGGAAATATTAAAAAAATGAACCCACCAACTCTCTGCCCATGCCAGACCAAGGGCTCCCACCAGGCCATCTCTCCAGAGGGGGCTCTCCCAACTTCCTCTTGCTATCATGCACCCCACGGTTAGCCCTCACATCCCAATACTCAGCACCCAGGTAGAATCAGGACTTTTAATGCTTAATTAACCAATCAGATTTATGTATCAATAATATACAAGATGCCAATACAATGATTTCAGAGCCAATTGATAATGATAAAGGCTTTATCCCAATGTTTCTAACCTTGTGAAATCATAGCTACTTGTGACTGGAAAACACCATGTAGGTGCACATCAACAGCTATCTTCCCTCCTCCCTACCCTGCTGTCTGTCTCTGCAACTATTTGCTCTGCCTCCCTTTCCCTGTCCAATCACAGGCCTCCTCTGCACTAATGTAATTGGACAGGGAAAATCCTGTGACACAACTGTACATCTCCAGGAAAATTCCTTTATCTACATTTAGCCAGCCAACCCCCTCCTAAATGTTTCTTCTCTCTGCTGCCGTAGTGTCCTGTGTAAACCTCTACTAGTCCTCAGAGGTTCCTGATGCTGTCTGTTCCCATTGGTCAGAAATGGCTCTTGGGGTCATTTGTACATGTCTAACACTCAGTTCAACTCATTTTTACTCTCATTGGCATTAATATCATCAGTAACAATCACTGATCACTTATTGTGTGCAAGGACTTCTGCTACATGCCTCATATCATTGTTTTGTCCAGATAACTGAGAATGTAGCCCCATCATCATAACTCCAGATACAGAAGAAGCTAATTCTTTAAGAGAGCATCACTTGACCAGGATAGCAAGGTGGGAAGAGGTTAGATGTACCAGACAACAGAGCAAGGAACAAATTTCAAGCCAGAACACTGAGAATTGCTCTTGGTCCATTACTTTTAACTCTAAGATGAGGAGCAAACTTTGTTCAATTGTGTCAGCTTTAGCTTCACTACTTATTGTATGAGGACTATAAAAATCATTGAATTTTGAGAACTATTAGGATAATGCATTTACTGTCACTAGAAACTTTTGGGTTTTTGAAAAATATATAACTGCTGTCACCCTTCTTATTTGGGAATAACTGTCTTCCATTCTTCTTCCTCTTGTCCGGTTGTTCTCAACCTGTGGATCACAACCCCATTGGGAGAATCATATCAGATATTTACATTACAATTCACAACAGTAGCAATACAGTTATGAAGTAGCAAGGAAATAATTTTATGGTGGTGGGGGGAATCACCAAAACATGAGGAACCATATTAAGGGGTCATAGCATTACAAGGGTTGAGAACCACCAGCATCTAGTTACATAATGCATATAGTTGGAATCATGTGTATTTGCTATGTGAGTATGGGATAACTTCTGGCATACTTTATTGATAATGTCCCTTATTTTGCTTTCTTTGTGGACTTCTATTACGAAGACATTGGAGTTCCTAGATTTCAGTGTCCTATTTTTATAATACTTTTAATCTTATGGTCTATAACTTTTCTCTCCATTTTTCTTCAAATTTCTGTCTTTCTCTGTGAGTGTGTGTGTGTGTGTGTGTGTTTCTTGAAACCCACTGAGAATTTCTTCAGTTCTTATTATTGTCCCCCCTTATTTCTGTTCCTCCTCCTGTACTTCTTGCCTCCTCTTCTTAAGATCACGTTTTGATTTTATGTGTATAGATGGTTTGCCTGCATGTGTGTCTGTGTGACATGTGTGTCCAGTGCCCACCCAAAGAGACCAGAAGGGAACACACTGGGCTTGGAGTTATGGATTGGTAATGAGTCATCACCTGGATGCTTAAAATTCCACCTGGGTTCCCTGGGACAACAACCAACCATCCTAATAACTGAGCCTCCTCTCCATTCATACTATCTCATTTTTAATTTGAAAGCATTTTTTTGTTGTTTTTTTGTTTGTTTTGTTTTTTCCAAGACAGGGTTTCTCTGTATAGTCCTGGCTGTCCTGGAACTCACTCTGTAGACCAGGCTGTCCTCGAACTCAGAAAGTTGCCTGCCTCTGCCTCCCAAGTGCTGGGATTAAAGGCCTGTGCCACTACCACCCAGCTCATCCCCCCCCCCCAAATCTCTTTTAAATAGTATCTTGCTTTTTAATTAATATAATAACTTTCTCTGGTTAATAACATATCACTTGATATCTTTTCTTTTTGCATAGTTAAGGGAACTTGCATTTCCTATTTTGACTTCTGTCTAGTGTTTTAAAGTTGGCAATCTTTATTGTTACATGTAGGATGCAGGAAGGTAACACTCTCTAAGCTCTTGAAATAGCAGTGTGGCGGGGGAAGTAAATAGGGTCCCTCCAAGTCTGGAAGAGTCACACCTTTTGATCAAGAACTCAGCATCAGAGAAACAAAATGGAAGCTACAATGACAAGCTTCTAGCCAAAGCAGAATAAAGGGACTAACATTAACTGAAAAATTAGGCAAATTATATGTTAAATCAATTCCCAAAATTGAATAATAGGCATCATAGAGATCTTTCAGAGAGGAGAAAAGCACATGAGCTGAATGTCTGGTCCAGCTAGCTCCCTGTCTGGAAGCAGCTTCCAGCCAGCCACAGAGCAGGGTAGGTAGAGCCTGACACTCTCAGTCAACTGAAAAGGCAGAGACTGCAGTTGGGGAAGACAAGGTCTGAGCTTTGAAGTCACTTTTATTTGCCAGATGTAGTTGTCCTCTTGCAGGCTCTCTGCTGAATAACTTTATCTTTTCTAGTTCTTTTTGAACTCTAGCTGGCTTGTTTACCCCAACTGTTCTGGCTCAAAACTCCTCTCCAAGCTGACTGATTCCAACTGACTTCTCTTGGCTTCTCACTGAATTGGTCTGTTTAGAAAAACTGCCTCTGAATTACATGAACTGAACTGCGCTGACTGCATTGCTTAAACTCAACTGCACTCACTGACCTGCCCTCCATCCTGATTTACTCTGAGTTGCTCTTAAGTAGCCTCTCTTTCCTGCAGGTCTTGGTGAGTGTTGGGCATATTCTATTTCTGACTCATTCTGTCAAATCTTTCTCTGATTCATCACTTTGTCTGCCTCTCAATTAGACATCACTTTCAAACATGGCTACGTCCTACAAACTGACTTTACCTTCATTGTTTGGGATTAAAGGTGTGTACTCATGGTGTGTCTATATTCCAGCTAGAGGGACTAAAGGTGTGCCATTCCAGTCAAATCACATAGACCTAGAAGGTTTTTGGATATGATCCCTTTCTAGAGCAGCCATGTTGCTGGATTAAAAGTCTTCTACACTGAGTACCTCACAAATGGAGCTTGAGAAGAAGGGAAGAAGGAGACAAGAGGGAGGAGAAAGGATAGGATATGGTGAGGGATAGAGAGGGGAAGAGAAGAAGGAAAGGAGAGCAACAGAAAGATAATCCAGTCCTGTACTACTGCAGAGGTTTGGGCTGAGCATTGATTTGTATGTGTGTTTCCCTGAGATCAGAAAAACAAATATCAGAAAGCATCAAGAAGAGCAATGATTTCAGCACAAATAAGATTGGTAGTAGCTCTTGGTCCCACCAGGCACGGTGAAGAGATTAGGTAGAAACTTCAGACAGTGTTCCCTTAGTGGTGGGTCTAAATCAGCTTTTGACTAAGGGCTGCTTTGAATATACCCCAGCAAAGCTCAGAAGCAAACCTTGGACCCATCCAGCTTGACTCTAAGTAACATTCTAATATGCAAGAAAAGCATTCCACCTTATTGAAATAATAAGACAAACAAGAAAGTTGAAGGAAATAATGGAAGAATATATACTCTGAAGATGCACCATATGTTCAAGAAGGTCGAAGAAAAAAGTGCAGTTGGAAGAGAAACTGAAGATGTATGTATATATTCACGCACATGTATTTATACACGGATATTTAAGACTCAAGTGGGCTTTTAAAGATGAAAACACCCTTCGGAGGTGAAAGATTGGGTTAGATTAACAGCAGATGCATCACTGGAGAAGAAAAGTAAGTGTGTTTTCAGACAGTAACATAGCGACACACACCTTTGATCGCAGCACCTGGGAGGCGGAGACAGGCGGATTTCTGACTTTGAGGTCTGTCTGAGCTATAGAGTGAGGTCCAGGACAGCCAGGGCTACACGGAAAAACCTTGTCTACATAAAAACCAAACCAAACCAAACCAAACCAACCAACCAACCAACCAACCAAACCAACCAACCAGCCAATCAAACAAACAAACAAAGCAGAAAAGAAAAGAAAGAAAAAGGAAGAGAGAAAAGAAACTTAAAAAGAAAAGGAAAAAAGATAGTAAGGTAAACTATCCTAAAGAAAGCATAGAGAGCCAGAGGCCTCAGTAAACAGAGCTTTCTGTACTGGGCAGCAGTCTGCAATCTAAACTGCATGTAAAATAGATGATAGAGTTCCATCAAACCATAAATTTACAGATGACTACAGAATATCCTGAAATGAACTGAAATGGAAAACCCAGGAGTCAGTCCGGCCCTGAGGTTTCCTGCCTGGGCCACACTTCAGCCTTGGAGCATTTGTTCTTAAGTAATGGAAGGCACCAGTGAAGATTTCAGTGTGGGGATTTTTAGTGGCCATGAACCATGTAGGAGCATGGATTGACTTTCCTGTATAGATGACCCTGCTGTCCCTAGGCTGAATCAGATGGTAGACTTTAATGTCAGGGAAGATGTTCCAGGGCACCTCTGAAGTGGATAGCTCCAAAAAGGGTCCCTCTCACAGCAGTCTAAGGGTGATTCTGTTCTTCACACTTTTGTGCCTGCCAGGAGAATACTTCGAATCATAGTGGAACATAGCAGAATGTTCTTCAGCAGGGAAGGTGATACGCAACAACCTCCCTCACCCTCCTGCCCACTGCTTGTGAGTCAAGGAGGGGAGATGAGTATCTGACACATTGAGCTAGTGAGATTCTGGGATGCCTCTGTTAGCATATTAATTAGCTTTTGTCTCGCTCTGACAATACTCAACATAAACCACTTCAAGGGGGAAAGAAGGGTTTAGTTTTGGCTTATTGGTTCAGAGTATATGGTGCAATTGGCTCTCCATATTTCTGGGCTCATTGTGCAAGAGTTTGTAAGGGACTCAAGACCAGGTAGAACCCTAAAAGGCAATCTCCCATCCCCAGTGCCCTACTTCTAACTAAGCCTCATGCGAAGTTTGTTGACTGTCCCCAGATGGAACTACCAGCTGGAGGCCAAAAATTGAACCTAGGACCTTCAGGGGACATTTTAAACCCATTGATAACAACCCCTTGGGGACCTTCTGGCTCATCAGCCCACGTCCTCCAGCTGTTCCGTGGGACAGCCTCACGAGGAGCCAGACTTACTGGCTACAATAGTGTTTTTCTGCACATTCTTTTGGCTTCCCCCCACTCTTTGATAAGATCATCAGAGTTTAAGATTTCCACAGCCTTTCCAGGCACCCATGATGCCTTTATGTCAGTCCAGTAATCTGTGGGGTTTGGAGTTAAGGGAATTAGTTAATTAGAATGTGGCTCAATCCACTATCTTGAGCCAGCCTTTCTACCACTGTGTTTAAATCAGCATGCTTTGAATATTTTCCAATATGTTTGCTTTCTAGGTTTTTTTTTTTCCTCCTAATTTGTGAATTTGCTGTTCATGTCCTTTGCTTTCTTATTCATTTTTTAAAAGTGAAAAACTGCTGTTAGCTCCCTTGGGATTATTAATTCCAAAGCATGCCCTATGTATTCCCGGTTCCCGTCGTTGAAGTCATGCGGGACCGTATCTGTCCTGGCTGGTTTTATATCAACATGACACACACTAGAGTTCATCAGAGAGGAGGAAACCTCAACTGAGAAAATACCTCGTGAGATTCAGCTGTCAGGCATTTTCTTAATTAGCATTTGATGGGAGAGGGCCCAGTTCATGATGGATGGATGGTTCTATCTCTGGGCTGCTGGTCCTGCATTCTATAAAAAGCAGGCTGAGGAGGCTGGAGAGATGGCTTAGCTGTTAAGAGCACCAACATCTCTTCCAGAGGTTCTGAGTTCAATTCCCAGCAACCGCATGGTGGCTCACAACCATCTGTAATGGGATCCAGTGCCCTCTTCTGGTGTGTCTGAGGAGAGCAGTGGTGTACTCATATATATATAAAATAAATACATCTTAAAAAAAAGAAAAAAGAAAGAAAGAAAGCAGGCTGAGCAAGCCTTGAGGAGCAAGCAAGCAAGCAGTACTCTCCTATGGTCTCTGCATTAGCTCCTGCCTCCAGGAATTCTTGTGCCTGAATTCCTGTTTTCCCTTCCTTTGAAGATGAGCAGGCATATGGAAGTGCAAGCCGAATACATTCCCTTCTTCCAGCTTGCTTTTTGGTTAAGGTGTTGCATTGTAGCCATAGAAACCCAAATCAAGACACTATTCTTAGTATTCCTTCTGCCCTTTATCTGTTGGACTTAGCACTTCTCCAATCCCTGGGAAGGTTTCCAATGCAGTTGCAGAGACTCCTGTTTTAATGAGCACACACAGAGAGAGTTATTGATCAGTTGCGTCTTTAACGAGGCTCCATAATAAGGAGTTCACATATGTTATTGCATTTAATCTTTTCAAGCAACCTTAAGCTACAGGCCATCCAATCCATGGAGGAATCTGAGGCCTAGGTAGGTTATGTAGAAACGTGGTTAGATCTCAGAGGTGGCATCATGGATAGGACAGAGATTTAAGAATGGGTCTGCCTTTAGGATCCTGAGGCCCCTTTGGCTGTTACTTGAATAGAGAATTTCTTTCGTCTGTATACTTGGCCTGTATTTTCTATATTGTGGTAATCCTCTCAAAGTTACATATTTTAACCATATAGTGTTTTTGGTGTCTTTGGATGGTCTGTTGCACTAATTAGTCACAATTACACAAAGTTTGATATAACCATCTGGTTCTATTTTAGGCATGACTCTAAAGGAGGTTTTTTTTTTTGTTTTGTTTTGTTGTTGTTTTTTTCATGCAAAGCTATGACACAGTTTCCTAATTTATCTTGGGTATTACCCTTTGATAGTGGTAGATTATTTAGAAGGTTTTTAACTGGCATGGTTGTGCAATTCAATAAAATTCCACTTGCAATCATGAAGAAATAATCACATAGAGATTTCCAGAATTGAGCATGATCTTTTTGGGAGGTGAGGAGGTGGGTGGGTGGGTCTCCTTTTCAATCAGGTGAAGCTTCCTAGATGAGCCTAGAGTCTCTCTTCATCATTTTCTTTCCTCAGCTGAAAATTTCAGCTCCCCAGTTACCTTTGAAAATTGCAGGTCAATTTGTAATGACAGCAAGGCAGCCATCTTCAACAGACACCTGAGAGTGCCCTGGGTTAGCACCCTTCTGTTCTTACCTTGACTAAGATTTCAGCTTATCTCTCTTCCCAGTCAGCCATCTTTGTCTAAAGAAGCCAAAAATTAACAGTGCCTTCAAAATGATAGTCCGTAATGACTTGTGTCCTCCATTTTGCTGTGTGGGAAAGGGCTCTGTCTTTCCCAGCGTTCCCTGTGCTAGTTAGGAGGAAGGAGGAAGTTGGGTTTTGTTTTTCTCCTCAAGCAGAGAGATCAGAGTAGAACGTAAAGTTATTGATCAGGATCCTGGCTTTCCATTCCAAGATTATGGTGTTTGAGTGAAGTTGTAGGGGTTTTTTTTTGTTTGGTTTTTTTGTTTTGCTTTTAACAAAGGGTGACTAAAATTCTCACTCCCCAAAATTGCTTTTATTTATGTGACTTATAGGCAAAGTTTACTACCACACAATTTCTAGGAAGCAACTGTTAAAAGACAAAATGGGCATTTTTAGAAACTCCAGTCAGTATTTAGGTTTTGACAAATCGCTGTAGATTGTACATTCAGTTCTAATTAGTGTTCTGAAAACACAGCATAACAGTTCTGAGATTTGTTAAGTACATGCATTTTTTATTGATTCACACATCAATAATAATAATAATAATAATAATAATAGTAAAAAAGAACAAGATGAGTAAGTGGTGGCAGGGCCTGGGGAGATGCTTGGTGGTTAAGTATCACTGCTTGCTCTTGCAGAGGTGTCCGTTCCAGCACCCACATCATAGCTCTAAATCCAGGTGATCTGAAGCCCTCTTCTGGCCTCCTCTGGTAACAGGAGTGCGTGCGTTACAGCAGGCATCCATCCATACGCATAACATCCATATGCATAAAACATCCATATACATAAAATTAAAAAAATTAATAATGAGTTAAAAAATTTTAAAGTGATCATCTTATTGCAAGATAAAAATTTATGCAAATTGCTATTACAAATGTGACTCCTGCTGAGGAATGTGCTTGGTTAAAAGTGAAAGGAAGGTTTTTGGCTGTGGTGGCCCACGTCTTTTATCTCAGCAAGAACCTTGGGATATAGAGGGCATCCTTGGCTACATAGTTTGAGCCTAGTCTAGGGCATGTGAAATGCAGTGTCAAGATATATTAAAATATTCAAAAGGACAGTTGGCAATGGATTAAGTAAGGAAGAAGCCTGCTTTCCAACAAATTTGTGAAGACCTGGAAGGCCTGCCTTGATCCCGAGCTACTTCTGAATTTCTACTCTTTCTGTCTTTGGAGTGTGGTTTTCAGGGTCTTGCTGGTGGCACCCCGGGGGCACTTAGGAATGTGTTCCAGACCAGATAAAAGGACACAAACAGAGCCAAGTGGATACCCAAGTGCTGCTAGGGCTTGAAGTGCTTCCTGGGGTTTATAGCCCAGTTATTTTTGTGAGGCCCCACTGGCTTGGGGACCTGTCCAGAGTGAGATCTAAGTTAGATGGATGTTTCCAGCTGACTGGGCGTTTGCCGCCTTGAACTAAAGAAGGCTGGCTTTGCTTACAAAGGCAGAAGGGAAGGTGGTATTTTAGAACGTGTGACATACCCTGCCGGTTACATCGACTGATTCTAAAAACAGGTACATCCAGGATCTTCATGGCTAATAAACACTTTAAAAAGCCATTTAAAATCGTACAGGGATTGCCTGGATAGCTTTAGAATAAGATTCTGCATTGTGAAGTTTATAAAATATAGATAGATATTTTAAAACGATTTCTGAGTTAGGAAATCTAGGTTAAGCATAGTTAAACATCAGGGGCCTTTCTTAAATCTTCAAAGAAAGAGAGAGAGAGAGAGAGGGGAGAGAGAGAGAAAGAGAGAGGAGAGATATGACACAGTTCCTAACGTATTTAGGGGTAGAGCTGGCTCTTGCGGCGAGAGCTGTTTTTAAGACCCGTGTAAAAAGACCTCAGTCTGAGCAGCAGCAGGCAGTATTTTATCTTACAGCTCAGCAAGAAAAATTCTTAACTCTGTCCAAAAAACTTGTGTTAAAACTATCCTTAGGATACATTTTTATGAATTCTGGTCTAATAGATGAAAACATTTCAACAATGTTTTGCTCAGTAGCAAAAATCATTAGACCTCTCTGAATCTCCCTCGTTCATAGGTTTTCATTTAGCTTAAGGAGCCAGAATTATTAGCTTCTGACTTCAATGTTATTCAAAATTTATTGTTGGAGTACACCTCTTTAAATTAAAAATTAAAAAAAGTTTTATTAATTAAGTAATTAAAAAGAAGAATTTTTTTTTCGAGACAGGGTGTCTTTGTCTAGTCCTGACTGTACTCAAAGTTGCTTTGTAGACCAGGCTGGCCTTGAACTCAGAGATCTGTCTGCCTCTGCCTCCCGAGTGCTGGGATTAAATGCATGCACCTAGCTTTGTTAATTCTTTTGTCAAAAATATCTTTGTACTTATAAGGATCTGAATCTAGACATTTCTGAGGAGGAGGCGGGTCTGGGGTCCCTCACTGCACCCCTTTTAAAAGGGGCTGTCTGCAGAGAAGATGCGGAAGAACATGGAGGTAAGGCTGAAACACACACAGAAAAGGATGGATGTTTGGATAGAAGATGGGGGATCTGGGGAGGCCAGAACAAAAGCTGTGGTTCCGGGGTAGGTAGCGCTTAGTTAAGTCCACATTGGTGCAGTAGCCCCTTCTTCCTGCTCTCAAAGATGCCAAACAAACCTCTTTACTTAAACTTAGTCTTTAAATATGTAATGAAGTCAATGCATTACTTGGGTTGGCGCTGTTGGGCTATCAGTGACTGATTTCCTTGCTGAAAGGGAAAAAAACGATCTGCCCAGTTTGACAAGGTATCCCTTTTTTTCCTGTATGTATATCTAAAATGTAGCCAGCTGCAGATCAATAACTTATCAAAAATAACTTTAGTAGGAAGAGAAAAAGTTAAAAAGGTGTATAAGCATTGTGTGCTTGGGATGGATCTGAGTAAAACAGCATCTTCTCTCTCCTTTATTTTAAAAATTTAAAATGTGGTATAGAAAAACTAAATTAAAACATTTTAAACAACACCTAGGATTTTATTCTTCACACCCTGCCCCAGAAAGAAAAAAGATCAAGAATGGAAATGTATTAATTACTGTGTGTTGCTAAAAATAACGGAATGTCCAACACAGAGAGGAGACCAGGAAATCTGGCAAAGAATTTTAAAACTATGAGGAGGAAGTGCATCCTTTGACATCTTCGGAGTCCAGTTTATTGTATTCATTTATTTTCAAGCAGGACTAGCTGTGACCACCTAGATGGACTGACAATAGTTTGGAAACATCAGAGACTGATGGACTCTGCATCTTTTGAAACAAGAAATAGTTTTATGGATGGGCCAGCCCCACACTGTTCCACGCAAGGTGACAGGCCGCTGTGGCTCTGTGTTGGTGTGTCTCATCTCTCTCCCCAGAGGCCCTGACACTATTTCTGTTCCTGTGCCCAAGAAGCTCCTGATAATGGCCGGCAACAGATCAGCCAGGGGTCGTACTGCCACCCTGGGCAGCTTTGCTGAGGCCACCTTTGATACCCTCTCCAAAACCAACAGCTACCTGACCCCTGACCTCTGGAAAGAGATTGGGTTCATCAAGTCTCCTTCTCAGGAATTCACTGATCATCTTTTGAAAACGCATACCAGAGTCTCTCTGTTCAGAGGACCCTGGCTCTAGCTATGGCTACCACATAAGGATTTTTATTAAAAAAAAAATAATAATAAAGTGAACTAAGTCTGTTAAAAAACAAAAAAAGAGGATGTTTGGACTTCTGACTTAGTTAGGGTTTCACTGCTGTGAACAGACACCATGACCAATGCAAGTATTATAAAAGACAGCATTTAATTGGGGCTGGCTTACAGGCTCAGAGTTTCAGTCCATTGTCATCAAGGCAGAAACATGGCAGCATCTAGGCAGATATGGTGCAGGAGGAGCTGAGAGTTTCACATCTTCATCTGAAGGCTGCTAGTAGAAGATTGACTCTGAGTATAACACCAACAATTCATACAGGCTAGAAATTATAAGAGAAGGTCCCAGATTGGGCTAAGAACCCAGGCAGGGTTCCAAGGTCCCCCTTCCCCTGGCTTTCCTTCTCAGAGTCCTCAGTAAATTGGCACTCTGTGTTTGGCCTTAGTAATGCATGGCCCAAGAGATTGGTCAACTCAAGACATCAGGCCCTCACATTTGAAAAGCAGGAGGTAACCCGGGGCTACCCCGGAGGAGTGGAGGAGTATACTCCTTTCAGTAAGCACTAATCTGTCTTTCAAAAGCCTCCCAGTGAATTCACAGAGACTGTGGCAGTATGCACAGGGCCTGAATGTGTTCCAGAGAGGAAAGGGAGTGGACAGGAGCACCCATTCCTAACCGAGAACCTATCTCCACTTCACAACTACTTGCAAAGAAAATTTAGTTTTCTCCATTGGACTCTCACTGGTATATAAACCACACTCAAAGGCAGGCACTGTGCTTAACATAGCTGCCAACATGAATTGAACTCAAAGGTATTATTGTAATTTTTTTTTTAATATCTCATGCTTTGATGCATTGTTTGGGCTTCTTTTTTTTAACCTTACTATTCTTTGGCTGGTATATTATGTTTTCTTCTGTGTTTTTTTTTTTTAAAGATTTATTTTATTTATACAAGTACTTCATAGCTATCTTCAGACACACCAGTAGAGGGCATTGGATCCCACTACAGATGGTTGTGAGCCACCAAGTGGTTGCTGGGAATTGAACTTGGGACCTCTGGAAGAGTGGTCAGTGCTCTTAATACACATCAAATATATCTTATTCTTATAAGATATATTTATTCTTAATAGATCTTATTCTTAATTAGTCAGTATAACATTCTGAATCTTTTCTGAGTGAAATCATTTACGACTTCTTGTCTAATGTAGTGGTTTGAGTAAAAATGACCCCCATAGACCCATAAGGCGTGCCACTATTAGGAGGTGTGGCCTTATTGAAGTAGGTATGGCCTGTGATTTGGTGTTTGTGGCATGGACGTAGGTGCTCAAGGAAACCAGAAGAGCCTTTTGAACCCCCTGGAGCTGGATTTACAGGCAATTGTGAGCAGCCAGCTATGGGTGCTATCTTCAGTTCTCTGGAAGCACACTAAGCACTCTTAACTGCTGAGCCATTTCTCCAGCACCCATATGACCTTTCCATATAGGTCAGGGAAAATTTAGTATTAGTACTGTTTTAATTTATGAGTTAAGCTATTTTTTCACCATCCTAATGGTCATAGGTCTAACTTCTCTATGATCTAGTGAACAGTTCCCTTTGTCTCTCTGTATTTCAGAGTCATATAAGTAGCAATTGGACATTAATGTAGACATTACTCCCATTATTTTCTAGAAGGAACACGGAGGCTCTTGGTGGTTTGAGAGTTTCTTTAAAACGCAATGATTCAACATAGGATAAAAGAAAACTATTATCTTGAGAAAAGAAAACAAAAGAAGCTTGATGCCTAAAATATCAGATATCTTTATGGATAAGAAGGGTGTGCCTGAGAGATGGCTCAGCAGGCAAGGGCACTGATTGCTCTTCCAGAGGACCTGGGTTCAATTCCCAGCACCCACATGATAGCTCACAACTCTCTGGAACTCTAGAATCTGATAGTCTCACAGACTTACATTCAGGCAGAACACCAGTAACACATAAAAGAAAAGTAAAAAGAAAATATTTAAAAAAAACAAGAGAATACAATTTGAAAGTTGAGGCCAACAGCTCCCGAGGACTCAGCACGGAAGGACATACAGCCGAAAGGACATACATCTGCAGTGTAAGATGAAGAACTGCCTTTCTCCTGTATAGTGGGAAGCAGTTATCTTGCTCTCTGAGGTATGCTTTCAGTGCAATAGGAGTTCAGAGAGAGGAGGCGCTTTGCTAACTAGACCTGTCAGCTGGGAAGGATGTTTTGCTTGACAGTTGATTAGGGGTTAAATGAACTGAACAAAATTGGTCATATTTACTGCTTTTGCACTTATTGAAACAGCAATTATTGGCATTTTTCTTCTGCCAGCTTGAAAGAGTAGATTTTAAACAATTATCCATGGAAGAAAAACAGATCTTTGAGTGGCAAAAGGGCAACCAGGATTTGAAGCCACTGGTTCTTTGACGGCTAAGGAGCCTGGTCTGGAAATTGGCTAATGGGGTTGATAAACCTTGAAAGCTACCTTGTAAAACCTGCCAAAACGAAATAATGCAGCCTTGACAAAGAGCAAGAAATATAGGAAGAACCCCCCCCCCCACACACACACATCAAATGCACAATTATCTTATTCTTTTTTTTTCCTATATTCTTTGTTTACATTCCAAATGATTTTCCCTTTCCCGGTACACCCCTCCCCATAAGTCCCATAAGCCCTCTTCCCTCCGCCCATTCCCCAATCAACCCCCTCACACTTCTCTGTCCTGGTACTCCCCGACAATGCTGCACCAAGCCTTTCCAGGATCAGGGCCCTTTCCTTCCTTCTTCTTGGGAATCATTTGATATGTGAATTGTGTCTTGGGTATTCAGAGCTTCTGAGCTAATATCCACTTATCAGTGACTGCATGCCATGTGTATTCTTTTGTGATTGGGTTACCTCACTTAGAGTGATAATTTCCAGATCCAACCATTTGCCTAAGAATTTCATGAATTCATTGCTTTTAATTGCTGAGTAGTATTCCATTGTATAACTATACCACATTTTCTGTATTAATTAGTCAGTGTAACATTCTGAATCCTTTCTGAGTGAAATCATTTATGACTTCTTGTCTAATGTAGTGGTTTGAGTAAAAATGGCCCCCGTAGGCCCATAGGGAGTGTCATTATTAGAAGGTGTGGCCTTGTTGGAGTAGGAATGGCCTTGCTAGTGAAAGTGTATGGCTATGGGGACAGGCTTTGAGGGCTCCTGTGCCCAAGTTGTGTCCCAGGTTGTACACAGTCTTTTGCTGCTGTCGCAGATGAAGATGCTGAAATCTCAGCCCACAGTCTTCTGCTGCTGCTGCAGATGAAGATGCAGAATTCTCAGCTCCTTCACCAGCCCCATGCCTCCCTCCCATGATGGTAATGGACTTATCCTTTGGAAACTGCAAACTAGCACCAATTAAATGTTTTCCTTTATAAGGGCTGCGGTGGTCATGGGGTCTTCTTCAAAGCGATAGAAACCCTAACTTAGTCACCCAGTATTTATTGAATGCCCACTGTATCAGCAGCTGCCAGGCAGTGTTCTAAATGTTGTAATGAATAAGTTAGATGAAAGCTTCAGTTCTCACAGATATATACCCCTGCTCACCCCTGGAAAGATAGAAAACAAGCAGTAAAACACTAGCATGTCATAGTCTTACAGTAGAAAGCGGGATCGGGGAGGGAGGAGGGAATTATGGCCTGATAATCTGGTATTTAATCAAAACCATTAATGGAGTAAAGAAAAGATATGTGCAGCTCTTTGGAGAACCATGTTAGAGTAAAAGGAGTATCAGGTGTAAAAGTTCCAAAGAAGGAACACATTTGTCACATCTGAGGATCACAGGCAAGTAAAAACAAGACAAGAGGCACGAGTCATCCAAGATGTGTTTTAAAATTTTTTTTTAGGATTTATTTATTTATTTTATGTATATGAGTACACTGTAGCTGTACTGATGTTTGTGAGCCATCATGTGGTTGCTGGGAATTTGAATTCTGGACTTCAGCTCCTTCTGGTTGACCCTGCTTGCTCTGACCTAAAGATTTATTTTAAAATGTTTCATTAGTCACGTAAAAATGTTCCAGATAGTGAGATCAACTTAATAGTGCATTTATTTTACCCAATACAGTCATGATCTTGAAGATGTCCAGGGTCATTGGAATATGAAAGTCTGTCACGTGCATTTAAGATTACCTGAATAGGCAGTGGTGGTGCATTTCTTTAATGCCAGCAGAGAGGCAGAGAGGCAGAGGCAGAGGCAGAGGCAGATGGATCTCTCTGAGTTTGAGGCCAGCCTGGTCTACCGAGCAAGTCCCAGGACAACCAGAGAAACCCTGTTCCAAACAACAACAACAACAACAACAACAACAACAACAACAAACGAAGGAAAAACTCAAAACCAAACCAAACCAAAAAGAGTCATGACATGAGTAATTTTGTATTGATTTCATCTGAAAGTGATAATTTGGAAGCACAATAAAAACCTGATTCCTGGTTTTCTGACAGCATCCATAGAAGGATGGTGTTGGGATTCAAGGTTTACATTCTAAGTATACAGTTCTGTGGTGTATTTTCCCTTATCTTTCATTTGGTCTTGCACCGTTTCAGAGGCCTACCAGCCCCCTCTGAACAGTAGCTGCTGCACTAGACTTCACAGTTCTCTCTTATTTATTGAGGACATGGTAAGCCAGGTTAGTAGAATGAAAACCTGTGAGTTCTTAGATTTATCTGTTATCTATCTGAACCGCAGTGACCAGATATTTGGCAAATTATTAGTATGGGTGAATCTGTTAATTTAACATTTAAACTTTATATCGACATTGTTATTGTTTTTGTGGTTCTGAGTAGAACTTCCTGCAGGCTCAGTAAGCACAGCACTGCTGTGCACACCTTCAGCCAGTTATTTTAAACTGACATGTCATGATTGCATATATTCATGGATACAGTATGATGAGTTGATATGAGTAAACAATGTCGAATGATTAAATCAAGCTAATTATTATATCCATCATCTTGTTTACTTGCCGTTTTGGTGCTATTGTAACCAGAGAGCTGGAATTCATAATGCCTGTCATTGCGAATGCCAACGGGCAGTGGTGGAACTGAAGCTTTAAAGTTGTGCTTCATTCTGAGACCTGGCAGTCTAAGAAGGCAGTGGGTTAATACCCTAAAACTGCCTGACATGTCTTCGCCAGCCAGAGGATTATATGGGGAGAAGTGTTTGTCTGTGTGTATATGTGTGTGTGTGTGTATGTGTGTGTGTGTGTGTATTTGTGTGTGTTTGTATGTGTCTGTGTGCCTGTGTGTGTTTGTGTATGTATCTGTATGTTTGTATGTGCCTCTGTGTATCTATGTGTGTATCTGTATATGTTTGTATGTGTGTGTCTGTGTGTAAGTGTATGTGTCTGTGTATATATTTGTATGTCTTTGTCTGTGTGTCTCTCTGTGTGTTTCTGTGTGTGTCTGTGTGTGTTTGTTGTATGTGTGTCTCTGTGTGCATGTGTATGTTTGTGTGCATTTCTGTGTATATTTGTGCGTGTTTGTGTGTAAGTGTATTTGTGTGTATGTGTAGAACAAAGACAATCCGTTACTCTGGAGTTCAATCTTACCCCTCCCATAGGTGGTGAGCCATGTTTGTGAAACGTGATGTCTGTGCTGGTTTCATTATCTCTTCTACTTTTCCCCTAGTCTGTGGATTTCTGAGCTAGGTGCTTAGTGAAGTAGTTGAACACTAAGTTAAGTTATTGTCTGCCCATATCACCTAATACTCCTCTAGGGCTTCTGGTCTCACAAGGGCTTAACTCAGAACAAATATTAACAGTGTATAAGTGCTACGCTATTGACTAACACCTATGTAGAATGTACAGACTCCATTCTATAATATGGAGTACAGATTTTTTCTTTTAGTTATTTTGAGAAATAGTAAACAATACTGTTGGCTTTGGCCCATCCCTGCCCCCATGTGCGATTGGTCCAGTTGGGTTTCTTTCACTATGATGACGACCATAAGGAACTTGGGGAGGAAAGGGTGTATTTCACTCTTCCACTCCCAGGTCATAACCTGTCACCAAGGGACATCAGGTGGGAACTCAAGGAAGAACTGAGGTTGAAACCATGGAGGACCCCTACTTACTGGCACACTCCCCTGGCTTGTCATCGAATTTTCTTATAAAGCCAAGACTTACCTGACCAGGACAGGACTGCCCATAAGGAGATGGGCCCTCCAAAATCAATTAGCAATTCATTAAATGCCCGAGGGACATGCCCCAGGTCATCCTGGGGAGGCACTTTCTCAGTTGAGGTTCGGTCTTCCCAGTTGTGGCAAGGTGACACCTGAAGCTATTACAGCCAATAGACCTCATATGTATCTAAAGCTTTGTGTATGAAGACATTTCAGGGTGAGATTAACACTTCGATCAAGGCATTCCAAGGAAAACAGGTCACCTTCCATGACTTGGGTGGGTCACCTTCCACAACCTGGGTAAGTCTCAACATGCAGTGGATGTCCTAACCAGAAGTTTGACCTCCCCAGAGCAAGAAAGAATCCAGCAGATGGTCTTGTTTTCAGTCTCTAGCCTATCTACTGGCCTTTTTATATCCCAAACACTCCAAGCTTTTATTTACTGTTATACTTGAGCATCAGTTCTCAACTATATTTCCAATGCTCTTAGGAACCGAGATACCACTCAGTTGCAAAATTACAGTTATGATGTGGCAATGAAAATAATGTTATGGTTGTGGGGGGCATCATATCCTGAGAAACTGTCTTAAAGGGTCATCGTATTAGGAAGGTTGAGAATCACTGACCTACAGGAAGTATATAGGTGGACACACACACACACACACACACACACACACACACCACCACCACACCATACCTGCTGGTTCTTTTCCTGTGAAGAACCCTGCTTAGTGCAAGGTATGTCTGAAAAATATCCCACCCCCATTCCCAGAGTCTGGCGTCTCACGGAGCAGGGATAATCTGGGTAGGACAGATACCCAGGAAAGGTAACCATGGCTGGAGGAAGTGTATCCAGAGCCATGCATCCAGAGCGTGAGACGAAGTGTGCACAAAGGCTGTTGTCTGACTCTGAAGACTTGGAAAAAGAGTATCCTATGTTTCAAGGGCAGCGGAAAGCTGCCAAGCTCAGAAGACTGTTTCAACAGAGGATAAAGAGTTTTGAATTTTGTCCCAGGCTCTGCTTTAGTTTGCCAGAACAGATACCATAACATGTGGGGCTTGAACAATAGAAATGTGTGCTGCTTATAGTTCTAGAGGCCTCGAGCCCAGGATCAATGTTATTCCCTGAAGCTTCTGTCCCTGCATATGGTTTCTTTGGCTGCCTGGTCTCAGGGTCATGCTCTGTGCATGTGTATCTTTGGTGTGTTTTTGCATGTTCAGGATTATCTCTTCTTAAAAAAGATGCCAGCCAGAATGATCAGGGTCCACCCTCAGGGCCTCACCTGAACTTATTCACCTCTGTGAGGGCTCCAAATATAGTCACTCTCTAAGGTGCTGAGACATGAATATATGGATGGTGTGTGTGTGTGTGTGTGTGTGTGTGTGTGTGTGTGTATGTGTGTGATATGCAGGTCAATGTATAACCAGCTCCAAAGGCTAACATAAGTATTTTCAAGACTTGCCAGCAGAGAATAAATAAATAGAGATAGCAAACTGCTGCCTAAAGAGAAACCAACAAATGAATGAGTCTTTTCAGGGCATAAATGGGGTCTGGCTCAGTCCATAGTCCAAGTGTTAATGCAGATGGAAGGGAAGGGAGGTTCCAATGGCCTCCTCCTTGTCCTAATTCCCTGCCTGGCCACTGTTTATCATCGGTGATCTTTGGGAGTAGAGGCAGAATAAAGGTTAATGAGTCACCCCACCCGTAGAGCTCTGCCTAACTTGAAGAGCCTGAGTTCCATTTCTGTCTGGGAAAAAGCCCAGGAGCAAATATTTTTCAGGAGAAGGAAGTAATTGTGCCTGAGAGAGACAGGAAACTGGGACTGTCTTCCAGTTCATTCTATAAAACATATTTTGTTGTTGTTGTTGTTACACACTTGATGGTCATGTATGTTCATTCTCTCCAAAGTAGACCATTCTGTAACTTGGTCAAGGACCATGAGGCATTTTTAAAGGCACTGCTGCTCTGGAGAATATGGCTGTTTGCCTAAGGGCCATGAGTCTTTGTGGGTAGAGCACGGCATTGCTGAATTGATCTGGAGGCTGGAGGTTGAAGTCTTACAGAATGACAATACAGTACATTTATAAATAACTATCTCTATCACCCCTCAAGTTGCCAGAGAACCATCCATTGTCCTATTGAGCTCTTCCTGCTTCCCTCAATAACCTGTGGGATTTTTGTCAGGAAACCTCAGGTGGTGAGATGGTGGTAGTGAAAGGGTGGACGTGAGGCAGCACATGGCTTACTCAGAGAGCTGTGGGGGGGGGGGGGGGAGAGAGAGAGAGAGAGAGAGAGAGAGAGAGAGAGAGAGAGAGAGAGAGAGCAGGGGAGTGGGAAAGAGATGAGAAAGGGAGAGAGGGACTTGTTAGGTTAGCATACTGAAGTATGTACTGGGCTCCAGACTCTTGCAGCATGCAGATGACTTAGCTGCAAATCTTCTTCCTGCACTCCCTACCCTAAACTTCTCTAGATTATGGGCTTCCCTGCCCCTCAGCTTCTCATTTCTATATAACCCTGACATTTCCACTATGAGCTGTCTTGGTTCTCTCTTCTACCTCTCTCTCTCTCTCTCTCTCTCTCTCTCTCTCTCTCTCTCTCTCTCTCTCTCTCTCTCTCTCTCTGTCTCTGTCTCTGTGTCTCCTTATGGCCAAGCCAAGTCTGCTAGCCAAGTTTAGTCTACTACTATCACTCTCTGCTCTTGACTCTTCCATATGCCTCTGGTTGTACTCTCCTCATATCTACAAGAAAAATCTTCCCATCAACCATACCTTGGCATGGTCTTGTCCTCTCTTTAAACACGAGGAACAGCCTTCAGTCTTGTTAAAGAACTTGAATGTTAAATGGCCTCCTGGCTCAGGCCTGTAAGCCCAGCACTTTGGCTTTGGAGGCATGGTTATCATCAGCTATATAGCCAGTTCCTTGTCTCAAGCAAATGATTAAAAACAAATGAGAGAGAATTCAAACATTGATCTGTAATGAATAACAATCAAACATATGTTGCAGGATGTTTGATCACACTGTGAACCCTGGGGTCATAAATTGGAAAAACCTTTTCTTGTTGTGGTGGGGCTCAGCCCTACAACACACCTTTAACCCAAGAACTTTCTGTAAATAGGATTAAAATAAAGCCAACCATAGGTCAAGAGGCAGAACAAGCAACTAGTTGACAGGAAATGAACATAAGAAAGCCCAGGAAAGAGAAAGGATGGTTTTAGTTGAAGGGAATTTAAAGCAGTGTGGAGAAGTAGAAGGGACCTTTTTCTTCTGGGAGTAGGACGGTCAGCTGGGTGCTTTCTCTGCCTTTCTGAACCAGCAGACTTTTACCGCAACATCTGGCTCCTGAGTCTTCATTTGGTAAATCAAATGTTTGGGATTTTGTTTTAAAAACAATGATTATACCAATGACTTTTATAGTTCTTTACAAGCCAGGCGATGGTGGCACATGCCTTTAATCCCAGCACTTGGGAGGCAGAGGCAGGTGGATTTCTGAGTTTGAGGCCAGCCTGGTCTACAGAGTGAGTTCCAGGACAGCCAGGGCATCACAGAGAAACCCTGTCTCAAAAAAACCCATATATATATATATTTTTTTTTTTACGTAAAGAAATATATATATATATATTTCTTTACGTTTGTTTTTTGGAGACAGCCTTACTATTTTGGTATTGGCTCCAAGAATATGCTAAGTAGGCAAGGCTTGATGCAAGTCTATATCAATTTTCTTTGTCTCCTTAGAATCTGGGTAATTATAGGTATGTATCATCATACCCAGCAGAGGCAGGCAGATCTCTGTGAGTTTGAGACCGCCTGGTCTACATAGTGATTTTTCAGGACAACCAGAGCTACATAATGAGACCCTGTCTCAAAATAAATAAATAAACAAATAAATAAATAAATAAATAGATAGATAGATAGATAGATGTAAAATATAAAGAAAGAAAGAAAGAAAGAAAGAAAGAAAGAAAGAAACAAAGAAAAGGAGGTAGCTTTATTTAAAATCAAACTAACAGTTCAAACCAGAAATTTGCTGTCAAGAAAGACAGTGGACCATTGTAAAGAAAAAAAAAATGAAGGACTTCTGTCTTAGTGAGGGTTTTATTGCTGTGAAGAGACACCATGGCCACAGCAAGTCTTATAAAGGAACAGCCTCTTTCACTGAGGCTGGTTTACTGTTCTAGATTATGCCATCATTGTCATGGCAAGAAACATGGCAGCATCCAGGCACTCACGTGGTCCTGAAGCAGTAGCTGAGAGTTCTACATCTTGATCTGCAGGCAGCAGAAGAGAGACTGTATGCCACACTGGACATAGCTTGAGCATAGGAGACCTCAAAGCGTGCCCCACAGTGCCATACTTTCTCCAATAAGGCCACACCTTCTAAAAGTACCACACCTTGCAGGCCAAGCATCCAAACACATGAATCTATTAGGGGACATTTGCTATTCAAATCACCATAACTTTGATTATCATTTCTCGCTGCCTTTTATGAGGTTCAAGAGTGGCATAGCATGGATGGTTCTCATTTTAATTGTTAGGCTTGTATTATATAAATCTTTGCTCATTTGTTTTTTGAGTTTGTTCTTTCCCACAATGTATCTGACTTTAATCATATTCACGAACACATGCATAGGCATTAAAAGGGAGTAACATGTTTCCATTGTTTAAATCAGGTATCAGAATGAGGTTCTGAGAATGCTGGGTATTTTGTTAGGACAGGGGTGTGTGTACAGCCCAAACTAAGCAGAGTACCAAGTTGCTAAAGTATTTTCTCTGCTCGTCAGACCTTAGGGAGGCCATTAATAATGCCAACTACAAAGATTATATAGCAACCAGAAAAGGAGCTTTTCACGGTACGAGACAGAAATTGATACCAGCTTCAGTGAACACTAGGATTCCAACTGCTTAAGAGGTGGCTATCTGTGGACCAAGATCATGAATGTCTGTGTTTAAAAACAAAATTCTTAGGTGCTGTATAGAGTTGTTTCCTTCTCCATTCTGTTTCCTTGTTAAGCTTATTTAATGATAAAATTCAATAATACTATTTTTACTTATGAATTCAGAAATATAAGATGATACTTTTGTCTCAGTGCTTTCCCAAAAGCTTCTTCTACTAAGAGTGCACAGCAGACGGTCAATTGTTCTGGCAATAAATATAAAGAGAATAGATATTTTCAGTAACCCATAGGTTGAATGGTCTTCCATTGCTGATTCTCTTCCTCCTCCTTTTCCTCCTCCTTTTCCTCCTCTTCCTCCTTTTCCTCTTCCTTTTCCTCCTCCTCCTTTTCCTCCTCCTCCTCTTCATCCTTCTCTGGGTTTTAGAAACAGGGTTTCTCTGGTTTGCCCTGGTTGTCCTGAAATGTACTCTGTAAACCAGACTGGCTTTGAAGTTAGAGATCTGCCTGCCTCTGTCTTCAAAGTGCTGGGACTAAAAGCATGTACCACCATTACTGGGCTAGAAGATATTTTTTTTTTGTTTTAGCTTTTTAATTTATTATTATTAAATTGTTTTATGTATTTATATTCCATTATTTATATAATGATGCCAACCTTCCTAGTTTCCCCTCTCTGAGTTCTTCACCCCATCCCCCTTTGCTTCTGAGAGGGTGCTCCCCACCCACCTACCTACCCCTACCTCACCCCCACCTCACCCCCACCACCATTCCCCTTCCCTGGGGCATCACGTTTCTACAGGATTAGGCAGATCTTCTCCCACTGAGGCCATACAAGGCAGTCATCCCCCACATATGTGCCAGGAGTCAAGGACCAGCCCAGATATGCTCTTTGGTTGGTGGCTTGGCCTCTGGGAGCTCCAAGGGGTCTAGTTAGTTGACACTGTTGGTCTTCCTATGGGGTTGCCATGTCCTTCAGCTTTTTCAGTCCTTTCCCTAACTCTTCCAAAACATTCTCCAACCTCAGTCCAAGTATCTGTCTCAGTCAGCTACTGATAGAGCCTCTCAGAGGACAGCCATGCTAGGCCCCTGTCTGAAAGCACATCATGGTATCAGTAATAGTGTCAGAGTTTGGTGCCTTCCCATGGAATGGCTCCCAAGTTGGACTGGTCACTGGATGGCCTTTCCTTCAGTCTCTGTTTCATTTTGCCCCTGCATTTTCTTTAGACAGGAACAATTCTGGGTCAAAAATTTTGGAGATGGGTGGGTGGCCCCATGCCTCAACTTGGAGCCATGTCTGCCTACTAGAGGTGATCTCATCAGGTTCCATCACTGTTGGCACTGTTAGGCATTTTGGCCAATGTCACCCCCACTGAGTTCTGGGAGTCCCTCACCTCCCAGGTCTCTGGGACTTTCTAAAGATTACTCCACCCTCATCCCGAACTGCTGCATATTTCCATTAATTCTCCTGGCCTTCTGGGCTTCTTCTCTCCTGTCTCTTTCCATGCTTGATCCTGCCCCCCTTCCCCTCCTCCTCTCCTCTCCCACCTAGGTCCCTCCCTCCTCCTCCCATGATTATTTTATTCCTCTTCTAAGTGTATTTCAGGTATTCACACTTGCGCCTTCCTTCTTGTTAAGTTTCATAGAATCTATGAGTTGTATCATGGGTATTCAGTATTCTTTGGCTAATATCCACTTATCAGTGAGTGCATACCATGCAAGTCATTTTGGGTCTGGTTAACCTTGCTCAGGATGATATTTTTTT